>NC_092337.1:177385000-177480000 GCF_046630445.1 Rutidosis leptorrhynchoides | reverse complement strand
TATTATAATTATTATTAGTATCATAATTAATATTACAAACATAATTATAAGAATCTAACCATTATTATTATTATTAACATAACTAATGTATTCATTATTATAAATTTTGACTTTTAAGTATTAGTTATCATTATTACCATTATGATTATAGTTATAATTAGGAGTATTGTTATTATTTTTATTATCATTATCATTATTATTATTATTACATTTATTAACAACTAATATATGTATTATCATCATTATTATTATTATTAGTATTATCATTACTAACAAAGTTATTATTATTATTATTAGTAACTTATTATTATCAAAACTACCATTTTTAACAAATAAATATTAATTTCATAAAAGATATTATTACATTTACAATACTTAAAATAATATCCCATATAACTATATATCAAACAGGGTAACGTTTAAAATACTTACAATATCGATTTTTAAATATAATACTAAACATATGTTTATATACATATATATAAATATCAAGATAACTAAAAGTATAGATATTAATTATTGTAATGAAATATATAAAATAAATATATATAACATATAAGTTAAGATATGGTTTACATAAAAAAAAAAAATATGTTTTTAATGAAGTTGAGAATAAATCTTAAATAACTACAAAGATATATAAAAAGGATATAACTAATAAATTTACATATATATGTGTTTGATTATAAATATGTATATTAATAAATATACAAATGATATAGGTTCGTGAATCCGAGGCCAACTCTGCATTGTTCAATGTCGTCATATGTATTTTTACTACAAAATACAGTATTGTGAGTTTCATTTGCCTTTTTACCCTTTATATTTTTGGGCTGAGAATACATGCGTAATTTTTATAAATGTTTTACGAAATAGACACAAGTAATTGAAACTATATTATATGGGTGATTGATTGAAGCCGAATATGCCCCTTTTACTTGGTAACCTAAGAATTAGTAAACCCGTCTACTAATTGACGCGAATCCTAAAGATAGATCTATTGGACCTAACGAACCCCATCCATTGTAGCGGATGCTTTAGTACTTCGATGTTGTTTTTATCATGTTCGAAGGATTTCCCGGAATGAGAGGGGATATTCTTATATGCATCTTGTTAATGTCAGTTACCAGGTGTTCAATCCATATGAATGATTATTTTTGTCTCTATGCATGGGACATATATTTATGAGAAATGAAATTATGATATCTTGTGGTCTATTAAAATTATGAAATGATTATTTATGATAAACTAATGAACTCACCAACCTTTTGGTTGACACTTTAAAGCATGTTTATTCTCATGTATGAAAGAAATCTTCCGCTGTGCATTTTATCATTTTAGAGATATTACTTGGAGTCATTCATGACATATTTCAAAAGACGTTGCATTCGAGTCGTTGAGTTCATCAAGATTATTATTAAGTCAATTATAGTTGGATATATTATGAAATGGTATGCATGCCGTCAACTTTCGATGAAATGAAAGATTGTCTTTTAAAAACGAATGCAATGTTTGTAAAATGTAACATATAGAGGTCAAATACCTCGCAATGGAATCATATGTAATCGTATTCGTCCCTATGGATTAGGACGGGTCGCTTCAACAAGTGTTACTACTATCTACTTAACTAATTTGAAATCATATATATTCAATATTTATAAAAACGTTTTAAATACACGTTGCAAGTTATAACCAATATTCCAACTCACGTTAATTAAACAAGGAAATTTTAATAATCAAGTTCTATTACTTCAAAAAACATTTTCGTACACTTGTAGCTAAATCAATTGATTATTATGAAATTTAGTCTTCCACTAATTTTTATCTAATTTTCATTATTTGATACTTTGTTCTCATATGTAGATCACTTTACCAATTATTCCGAATATCGTTAAAAAGAAACGATTTCTCAAATCAACGTGGACCTCACAATCTAAACTCGTAATCATATCACATTGTATCTGATAAATCAATCATTTAATATTATCCTTTAATTCCATCAATAAACATATTGAAACAATTACGTTCAAGTAAAGTATTATACGTTTAATACCTTGCTAACATTCTCAAGTTATAATATACATACATATATATATAATCATATCCATTTATATAATGGTTCGTGAATCGTCAGAATTTGGTCGAGGTTAAATGAATGTATGAACACAGTTTAAAATTCTTGAGATTCAACTTAACAAACTTTGCTTATCGTGTCAGAATAATATAAAGATAAAGTTTAAATTTGGTCCGAAATTTCCGGGTTATCACAATGTGGTCCAGTTTTCTTACGTTATATGTATCCATTTGAAAGATATATGGGTATATTAAAAGGTTATGTGAGGAACCTTAATCGACCAGAAGGGAGTATCATTGAAGGATATGCATCCGAAGAGGTGATCGAATTCTGCAATAACTATATGGATGGGTATAAAAGTGTCATGATTCCATAAAGTGGTCATGAAGGAAGACTTTGAGGTCAAGGGACACTTGGTCGCAAGACGGGCTATTCAAATGTTGCCGATTATCAAGAGGCACATTTTATTGTCTTACAACACACTACATCTATTGATCCGTACATACAAGAACACATGTCGTTGTTGAGACAAGAAAACCGTAAAAAGAGTGCAAAATAGTCGGCAAAACAACATAAAAAACATTTTTCAGAATGGATGAAAGACAAAGTTAGGAGGACACTTCCAAATATTGATAAAATGGTCGAAGCTTTGGATTCGCCCCTAAACATGTGTTCCAATATCAAGGATATGACATCAATGCGCATACCTTTTACACTAAAGATCAAGATAAGAAGAGTAAAACGCAAAATAGCGGTGTCACGGTGATAGCCTCGTCGACGGAATTCACCATGGTCAATCGTGAAGAAAGATCAAGGATCGCTAAAAAATCTTATTATGGTGTCATTCAAGAAATATGGGAATTAGATTATGGTAATTCGTACACTATACCCTTGTTCAAGTGTAAGTGGGTTGATAATGATCGCGGTGTTCAAGTTGATGAAGATGGTTTTACAAATGTTAATCTTTCCACCAATGGATATCACGAAGAACCATTCATTCTAGCAAAACTAGTTACTCAAGTATTCTTTATCGAAGACCCAAAGGATTGTAGATGGCATGTAGTTCAGTATGGAAAATGACAGATTGTTGGTGTCGAGAACGTTGTTGATGAGGATGAGTACGACCAATTTGACGTGTTACCGTCTTTTTCAGTCGGTGTTCAACCTTTGAATGAAGTTGTTGTTGGAAATAATACAATCTACTTTAGGGAAGACCATGAGGAAGGAGACGAGGTTGCAGACACATAAAAATTGTTAAAACATATGATTAATTACCTTTTTTTTTGTACAAACATGATTATATTTTTTAATAACTTATGCAACATGTCTTTTATGTCTTTTGTTATTTTTTTACCATGAACTATTTACTTTATGTTATTACCTTTTAAATTAATAATAACAATCTATACAAATACAAATACAAATAATTCTAAAAAAACATATATATGCACAGTTTTCAATTTTAATACCGGGAACAAAACTGCAACCACAAAACCATCCAACTTCTTCGTCTACCCTAAACCATCCCACTTCATTATCAAACCACCAGAAACACCCGAATCCTTCATCATAGAATGGCGATTATTCTAAACAGGTGATGAAAGTAATCGATTTCGTCCTCACGGCTGAAGAATCGTCGAAAATACAGGTACATATGGTTTTTTTAGTTAACTAATTGTTCTTTACTCGAATATTCTTGTTATAGACGTAATGACCAGAAAATCAGACTATTAGACCTGAATCAAGTTATGTGATTAGGAAACAATAATCTAAAATTAGGTTATATACATGCACATTTTGTCTAAGATTATTCATAAAATTGAAACATTAGGGTTTAAAAGTGGTTAATAGATGCTGCAGAAAGAGACTAATTTATATTTTGTGTTAAAGACGAAATGCCCTAAATATCAGACTATTATACCTAAATCTAGTTGTGTTAATTTGACCATAATTATTATTGTTACCTACATAACTGATATGTACATATATGTTGATTTTACAGAAGCAGAAATAATCTCTGACGTTGTCATTAATGGCTTCCTACAATCGTCCACCATCGTTCATCCACATAATACTATTTGCAGATAAGCTTGAACTGGTATTGTTTCGTTGCGTTTTAACATTAAAATTATCTATTTTATAAAGCAAAACCATTGTAAGACATATCAGGTTATTATGTTTTGTTACAGGCTTTGCTACATGAATGGTATGTTAACCATTATGATAGCATGATTCCAAGACATTCTATTTTCATCCACACCCTGCAAGGATATAAAGCTGAAGTTACATTTTCGACTGATCGTAGCCGTTTGATACTTGGCGATGGCTGGCTGAAGATCATGAACGATCTTAAAATTGGAGAAGGTGATATCCTTCTATTGACTGGAATCGGAAAAAGAAACTTCGAGTTGGCTATTTACTCACCTGATATGTTTCAAAATAATTTTTTTTATCCATTCATATCTTTTAGTGTATTGACTCGAATTCAGGTAACAGTGTTTGACAATGCTCCATACAGATGTTTCCCTTCATTCATGAAATTCGTCAACGATCCATATGAACCAGGATTGGTATGGTCATTTTTTGTTATCGCATATGTAACACACATTTAGTATGTGTACATGATTATTATCTTAAAAAATTAGTTTTATATTTCTGATAGTGCTCCAAATGAACATATATTTAGTAGCAATATTGTTCCAATATGTAAAGTTTTTAAATGTAATTTCCTTATTTTTAGTTGTAATAGTTAAATAAATAAGTGCGAAGACGAAAGACGCAAATCGCTCGAAAATGAAGATTTAAAGACAAAAACAAAGATTTGAAAGACCAAAACGTCCAAAAAGCTCAAATGTACAAGATACAATTCAAAAGGTTCAATTTATTGATGAGAAACGTCTAAAAATGACAAGAGTACAAGTTACAAAACGCAAAGTACAAGATATTAAATTATACGAAAGGACGTTCGAAAATCCGGAACCGGTACCCGAGCCAACTATCAACGCTCGACGCAACGGAGCTGAAAGTACAAGTCAACTATGCACAAGAATATAATATAATATTTAAATAATTCATAATAAGAATAATAATAAATAATAAAAAGTTGTTAATTGAGCATAGTTAAGGGGTCATAAGTGAAAATTTCAAATCAACATTTGCCTATAAAATGGAATTCACGTAGTAATGAAAAAGAACACCTTCACTTCATTTTTCTTTCTTTCCCTCTGTAAGAATATATATATTTATATTTATAATATTAAGTTTAATTTAAGTTTAATAATAATTGGGTTATTGTAAGAAATATTTTACGGGTTTTAAAGTCGAAACTCTGCCCGTGTAACGCTACGCGATTAATCACCACTGTAAGCTATGTTCTTCCTTTTTAAATTAATGTATCGTAACTAAGTTATTATTATGCTTATTTGAGCCGAAGTAATCGTGATGTTGGGCTAAAATATTAAGAAGGGGTTATTGAACTTTGGACCATAATTAAGGTTTGGGCAAAAGACCGACACTTGTGGAAATTGGACTATTGACTATTAATAGATGGGGGGTATTGTCTAATTGAGTGACAACTCATTGGAGTCTGTCGAACCTATCTTCAAATTAATTAACCTAATAATTAATAATGATTATGGTTGTCCTATTTAGTGACGTTCATATGGAATCTGTTATAATCATTTAATTAATCAATTGGGTTGGGTAATTGATTATTCATTCTGATCAAGTGGATGAATTAATATTCATAAACTAATTAAAACAGGGGTGGATTACATACAGTGATAACTGGTGTAATTGTTGACAGAAGTGATAACTGCGTCACAGTTTAAATCCTTAATCAGTTGGAATATTTGACTTCGGGTATAAGGGTAATTTGACGAGGATACTCGCACTTTATATTTATGACCGATGGACTATTATGGACAAAAACCAGATAGACGTATCAAATAAACCAGGACAAAGGACAATTAACCAATGGTAATAAATTAAAATCAACACGTCAAACATCATGATTACGGAAGTTTAAATAAGCATAATTCTTTTATTATATTTCTCATCGTATCTTTATTTACTGTCATTTTATTACTCGCAATTTTATTTACTGTCATTTTATTTATTTTCATTATTTTACGCACTTTAATTATCGTCATTTATCTTTATGCTTAAAATATAGAATCGACAAACCGGTCATTAAACGGTAAAACCTCCCTTTTATAATAATATTACTACTTATATAATTATATATATTTTGTATAAATATAGTTAAAAATATAGTAAGTATCACCAGCTCCCTGTGGAACGAACCGGACTTACTAAAAACTACACTACTCTACGATTAGGTACACTGCCTATAGTGTTGTAGCAAGGTTTAGGTATATCCCATCCGTAAATTAATAAAACTTGTGTAATATTTCGTCGCATTTTGTAGTAAAAATTAATACTATTTCGTACACCCCGCTGCACACATCAATTTCTCTAACAAAAATAGCATTATTTTTGATTGGATGTAGATACTGCCAAAAGGAATGGTTAACAACAACTTATGGAAACTCTGGACCCAAACAAGAAATGTTTGTTCACTTTTAAAGATGGTATAAGAAAAGGGTACGCATAATCTCAATTGAAGACGAGTTAGTCATGTGGGAAGGATGGCCTGGGTTACTTAGAGACCTTAAATTGGTGTCTTGTGATGGTCTTTTATGCAACTGATTTGGAAAATCTTAAGCTGGTGATTTATGACCACCGTGGTGTTGAAAAGGGCTGTTTATTAACTTTTCAGCTGATGGACGTTGATGTTTCTACTAATTGGGAAAGAGGATCAACTTTCCAATCCATTCCTGAAATCATTTATATTGATGACAGTTCAGACAGTGATACCGACAGTGATACCTCAAAAGATGAACCAATGCCTCAACAACATCTACATCCTAAACATGTTACTATTATCCAAATACCGTCTGGTTAATTGTTGGTACGCTACTTATCATATCTTTTTAAAGTTTAACAGTCATCAACTGATAAATGGTGGTACACTACTTGTCTTATCTTTTTACATATCAAATTTTTATGCTTCATCATTATAGAATAACAATTTGGTTAATCCTTTGGCTAAATATGTAATTTCTTTTTCGTTAGCGTCTTCCAAAGGAGTTTATTGGACTTCCAGGACTGAGGAGTGGGTGTTATGTGCATTGCTTTAATCATGAAGGTGATAAATTCAAGTGGCCATTGAAACAGGAGAAAGGGAAGAAGAAACCAAATCTGGCAGTTACGTATGGTTTTCCAGAGTACCGCACACTCAATGGCATGATTCCTGGTCAATATTATGAACTCACGTACAATCTGGAGGAACAAAGCTTTTATCTTTAATATGTTGATTTAAACAATTTAGTAATTTACTTTTGGTGTATAAGTGCTGTACAATCTGGATGTTGTTGCTCAACTTCCATCTTTTGAGTAGCACTTATACCATGTATATTTTGTAATGTATTACTCTATTATTCAACAATTCTCCATATATATAATAGCTGAATGGATAGTTTACATTTGGATATGCTAATGTTTGTTAATGATTAATGAAATTTAGTAATATTTACCTTTTCTTGCATTTCTTTTGATTACAAAATTGCAACTCAATGCAATTTTAAGCATTTACCACTGATGGATTAATAGACTCATTTAAAACAGACATTTCATTAGAAAATCTTGTACATATACTACATTGAAAAAGCCAAATACATAAAATTTACCATGATAAGTGAACCATCTTTTAAGGTTGTTACTTGTGACGCGCAACTTCAAATACAATCAAACTTTAATTGGACAAATTAGTTTATTGTAACTACAATGTTCCATTACCAAACAAGATTAAAGAACCTACATATCGAACGATAATTGTTTGCGATTACGGTAGTTATTTACCAAACATCAACGTCGACTATTAGATATGAACATAATTTACATATCATAATATAAAATTCTTATAGACATGAGTAAATTTAAAACATAAATTGTTCTCCGATGAGGAACTGAAAAGTTAACAAAAGATGTACATGTTCAATTCGTACATACACTATAACTACTCCATAAATTAGAGTTAAAGCTGCACTATCAAAAGACTACTGACTTGAATGAGATTGTTAAAGTGGGTGGATTCCATCCAAGACCATGAAAAAACTCTTGTACCAACAGAAGAACCCAATCATACACCTATCACCCACATTGTACCCATTCAAACCCACAAAGTACTCCCAGCCTTTCGAAACTAAAAGCTGTTTTTTGGTTACATCTGTGGCCTGTTTTATGTGACGACCCGGAAATTTTCGCCCAAATTTGAACTTAATCTTTATTTGATTTCGACACAATAAGCAAAGTTTGTAATGTTGAGTCTCAAAAATTTTGAACTGTATTCATATATCATTTGACTTTCGACTATTCACAACGATTCACGAACAATTAATTGTAAATAGATATGTGTGTATATATAATTTGAAGTATTATATGCTGTTGTTATTAAAAATTAATAAAATAAAAAATAGGATATTATAATAATAATTATTTAAAAATATATCTAAATACATAAATAAAATATATTAAAAATAAATATTAAATGATTGTAATACTCGTTGATGTTCCAATTGATATTAAGCAAGTTAAATTCAAATTATATAATTTTGAAATAAACGGTGATCCAAAAACGAGTTATATGAATCATAGATCTATTAAAAATATATTTAGAAGCTAAATAATAAATTTTAACACGTTTTATATTTTACCTAGGATCGAGCATGGACAGTTGATTTAATTTTTATATTTAAATAATTTATGACAAATTTTATACCATAATGACTGAAATAAATAAAGACATTTAATTTAGAAATATGGGATTTTTCAGACAGCTCTTTATCCGTCACTGATGATCAACGGAGCACGAATTTCAGTCCGTGAATAAAATAGTATACGACGGCTAACAATTTACACATTTATATTCTTTGAATATTATTATATTATTTATTATTATTAATTATTATTAATATTATATTATTACTTTAAGTTATTGAATGTATATTCGTGATTTGAGAAAGCACAACATTATTGAATTGAGTTATTGTTATTCTGTTTTCTATCTAATTCATCTTTCCACTTGCATTCTAATTCTTCTTTTTACTTTTCTGTCGACATCCACAAACAATCATCTACCTTTCTATTTGGGTTTTCTTTTCTTTCACAGTTAAACTTAGGAAGTATATATATTACATACATATATGTATTAGGTATATGTTTACACATCACCTTAATCACCTTCTTCAAATTTATCATCACCAACACATACTACTACTATCTTCACTCTTCTTCTTCAACGAACATCACCACCGAATCATTTATCTGAACCGACCACCATCATCTACCATCATCACTATACCTTTGAATCACTATCAACAACTTTCTATCACAACACCCAACACGAACACTCCACTTTTATTGCTCGTTTCATTATATTTTCTCTAACCATCGAAGTACCACGAGGTGAAACCAAGACCCACTTATTTCCTGTCCAAGAACAAACACCATCCTAGCTATGTTTCTGTTTCAAGCTCAATTAAAATTATTACCATTAATTGCTCGATCTTCTGCCTTCCTGTTTTTCAAACAAGCATTCCAAAACTTAACCCACTTAAACACCATAACCATTACAGAAAAAAAAAACCAAGAACCACTTATTGTTTTGTTCTATTTATGACCAAGAACCCACTACCATTGCCACCACAACCCTACCACCACCTCTCTCTCTCTCTCTCATTCTCCCTCTCTTCTCTCTACATCTGAACCAACTTTCAATCACCAAACCCACTGTAATCTTTTATGCTAATGCTGCAAATAATTTTTGGTTTTAAATCCCGTCGTGCAGCTGCTACTCAACCTGTCTATTGAACGTTCGAATAACGAAACCGCCAATCACCATTACTGCTGCTATAACTCACCATCAACTGTTTCTATTATTTCATGAAACCCACCTGAAACTATTTCTATTATAGCTTCCGTATTGAATCTATTTACAACTCACTGCTGCTACTGCAGCTTACTTTTCGGTTCTGTATATATATCGAGCATAATTGTGATGATGATGAGGGAACATTTTATGATCATACTTAATCAATTATCTATTCATACAAAGTGATATTATTTACATACCGATGAGCTGTCTTTTATAATTATGTAATGCAAGATGATGTATTGATGAGGTACATGATGATGAATGATTGAGCTGAGGATGCGTTTGTGCTCCTGTACCATACGAACACCACGGCTAATTAACCATCGAACAGCCTATTCAAGCATGTTAATGGGCTAGCTATTTGGACTTCTAATTAGTTTGTGTTGGGCCAGAATTACTTTTACATAAGTAGGCCGATGAGGTTATACTTGTTAGGCCGGATCAATATTGGTTACCATAGGTCCAAATTCCATCACCACACATCACTTAAACGATTTCTATTATTCACGGTGTTCTTGTTTCTATTTTCTATACTGTCGAACAAAGAAAGAGTTACAAAGTAAAGAGATAATAATAAGGATGATAGAATTAAGATTGATGAAAACGTGATTTTATGAGAATAATGGAGATTTTAGATTATTATGATTTTTGATGATGATTATGATTATAATTAGAGGATGATTAGAATTTTGATGTTTAGTTATGATCATCCTAAAAGAATCGATGATGATGAGCTGATGAAAGATGATTCGGGTGAGGTTGAATAATGACGGAAGTTAATGAAGAAGGAGAAGTAGAAAGGGGATACAGATAGGTACAGGTTATATAAATAAGTCAGAGTTTTAAATCAGAAAAGTTGAAATGGCGTAATGGTTAAAGGTGTTTACATGTGAGGTGGAGGTCGAGAGTTCGAGCCTGGGCATGGGCAAAAAATTTTTAGAAAAGCTTTAAAAGGTAGTTTTCATTACCAAAGTATTATTATTATTATTATTATTATTATTATTATTATTATTATTATTATTATTATTATTATTATTATTATTATTATTATTATTATTATTATTATTATTATTATTATTATTATTATTATTATTATTAATTTTATCATTTTTATTATTAATGTAAGTATTATTATTATTACTATTATTTTCATTACGGTTATAAATATAAAGGTTATAGATACAAGTATTATTATGAAAAGGATTAAGTTATACTGAATTATTAATAAAATTATTATTTTCATTGATATTGATATTATTATTATTATTATTCATTATAATTATAGTATTATTATTACTACAAATCAAATGACTAGTATTATTATCAAAATTAATATTATCATCATTAAGTCTAATTATTATTATTATTAACACTATTTTAGTATTATTAAAGTCATTATTTCAACAAACCAAAAGTTATTTATATAAAAATATATCTAATAAATATATAATAACTATATAAATATTACACACTATTTTGTTTTAAAAATAAAATGTTATTATTTATTATTATATAATATTAATTAAGTTACATATAAGATATAAATATATTTTAGTATAATCAGGTATATAAATGTTATTATTAATACCATATAGGAATAAATACTTAAATATACATTATTAACATAACTTAAATATAGATATGTATACATAACATTTGAAATAACGAATAGATTACTATTTTAAATAAATAATATATATAACTAATATATACAAACTGGTTTGATTATTATTATATGTTAATTATAGGTTTAATATATATAATTGATATAGGTCCGTGAATGCGAGGCCAACCTTGCATTTTTCAGTTTCGTCGTATGCATATTTTTACTACAAAATATCGTATAGTGAGTTTTATTTGCTCCCTTTTTAAATGCTTTTGCAATATATATTTTGGGACTGAGAATACATGTGTTTTATAAATGTTTGACGAATAGACACAAGTAATTTTAAACTACTTTCTACGATTGAATTGTTATACCGGATATCACCCCTTTGAGCTTGGTAACCTAAGAATTGGTGTTTATTATAATTGCCACCAATTGACGCGAATCCTAAAGATAGATCTATGGGCCTTGACAAGCTCCAGTCAGAGAATTTGAACTGCTTTAGTACTTTGAAGTTTTTATGTTTGGGGATATTCTAGATGCATTTTGTTAATGTCGGTTACCAGGGTTCAATTCGTATGAATGATTTTTATAGCAGTGAGCAGACCTGCACAGATTGTTTTCGAAAATATAAAAATCTTATGGTCTATAAAAATGATAGAAATGATTGATTATGATAAACTAATGAACTCACCAACCTTTTGGTTGACACTTGAAAGCATGTTTATTCTCAGGTATGAAAGAAATCTTCTACTGTGCATTTGTTCATTTTAGAGATATTACTTGGAGTCATTCATGACATATTTCAAAAGACGTTGTATTCGAGTCGTTGAGTTTATCAAGATTATTATAAAGTCAATTATAGTTGGATATATTATGAAATGGTATGCATGCCGTCAACTTTAGATGTAATGAAAGTTTGTCTTTTAAAAACGAATGCAATGTTTGTAAAATGTATCATATAAAGGTCAAGTACCTTACGATGTAACCAAATGTAAAGTATTCGTCCAGATGGATTAGGACGGGTCGTCTCATGTGGTGTCAGAGCGGTGGTCTTAGCGAACCAGGTCTTGCATTAGTGTATCTAACTGATAGTTATTTAGATGCATTAGTGAGTCTGGACTTCGAACGTGTCTGCATGTCAAAAGTTTTTCTTATCATTTTGTGTCGAAAATTACCTGCTTATCCTTCTTAGGGAATCACTGGCTTATCATTCTTAGTCTAGACACATCTTACTGCATTGATTGCATGAATAGTGTATAGACAAAAATCATATCTTAGCGTATCTGCTAATTCATATCATAGCGTATCTATTACTGAAAACTTTGCCTAACATATTTCGTAAATTCCTCCGTAATCTATGAAATCTTTTGTTCTATATATATAGATATTCTATGTCATTAGAATACCATCCAATAGCCAGAAATCATTTCCTATCGAAAAATCCTTTACTCCATCGTATGAAATGGAACTTGTCACTAGTTCAAGTTCTTCGTAACCCGACAGCTATTCCGACATGGATGTTCACCTAAGCTCCGGAAGCAGCGTCACCAGAATGAATCAACCAATCAGCTATCTCCAATTCATCTGATGGGTTTGTAGTCTATTAAATCATTGAAGACAGGAAGAAGGCGATCCCTTCCATCCACCACAATCCCCTCTTGGCGAAGAACCTGAAGCACTTACTGGCGAACCTGCTCGTAATACTATGTTCTCTCTCATTTCCAGGGTATCTCATCATGACGGTATACTATCTCAAATTCTAGATCTTATTCATCCGCTCGTCCGAACCGACAATCATCCCGGTGTAATAGAAGAAGTCAACGAGCTTCGCGCTCGGGTAGTGGCTTTGGAGAATATGGTGCAAAGGTTACAAGCACCAGCAGCAGTACCGGCAATAACAGTACCACCATCAGCAACACCAACAGTACCATCACCACCACTAACAACAACATCCGCATCCTACACCTCAACATCACAATCTGTACCTCGAGCATCAACGTCATACACACCATAGATGTCAAGGAGTACCTACAATGTAACGACCCGGATTTTTCCAATCATTTTATACTTATGAGATTAATATTTATATAAATTAAACCTTACCAACATGATAAGCAATCCAAATTGTTGAGACTTGTGTTTTTGAAAAGAGTTTTACACAACGTTTGACCGTCCAATTTAACCGATGATATCACGAACTATATAACATACGATAATTATACGTTTGTGTATATATATGTATTTATATATATTTAACATGATCTAAGGATGGTTTAACATCTCATTGTGTACTAATGACAATGAGTTATAAGTATATTTTGAAACTACTAACTTAAGTTTTCAAAACGATAACTATACGTAACATTCTTTGATATATATACTTATAAACTATAATGCTTATACATGTATCGTATATATAATGTATTTAATCACTTTTTAAGGACTTAATTACATAAAACAATATAAGTATATTCACAAAAGATAGCTATATTTGAATTCTCATTCCGTTTCCTCAAGATTTCTATACGTATATCTAGGGTATATGTACCCGTATCATACCCAGCTTCTATATGTATTTACTATTGGTATATACACATTAAATCAACATCCTAATCTACATTATTACTGCCCTAGATATGACGTAACTAGGATTTGTCAAGTAGCATGAATTATTAGTAAGAAAACAAAATTAGGAATCTTTTTCTTTCTTTATAAACTAAAAACGTTTTTATGAATGAACACCATTTCTTCACTCCATTTTCTCATACCTACACCCTCATTTCTCTTTCAAAATACTCCTAACTTCATACTTGATCATCTCCAAGCATTTTCCCCATCATTTAGCTTCAATTACAAGCCTTAAACACCATAAGAAAACTCTTTCAAGAACATATCAAAATAACCACCCATTTGAAGAAGTATACTTCCAACCTTTTGATCTAACTCCACCACTCTTTGATTCCAAGATTTTTTATTATCTCTTACAGTAACTTTATCCAAGTAACTTGAGGTAGTAACCTTGTTCATAATCTTGTTCGATTCATAATTATATAGCTATCTTATTTTATGTTGTAAAATTTTAACAACAAGAACATAGTTTGAATGATTTTAAACTTGTTTGCAAACTAAATAGATCCTTCTAACTTAACTTTTAAAACACTTCAAGACCTGTAATATATCATAATAATACGCTAACTTAACAAGATATAACTTGGTTTTACAAAGAACACCTTAAAAACTGAATCTACGTCGTCGGAGTGCAACCGGGGGCTGTTTTGGGTTGGATAATTAAAAACCATCTTGAACTTTGAATTGGAAGTTCATGTTCTGGAAAAATGATATTTCTTATGAATATGTTAACACATAAAAATTTCATGATTTAACTCAAAGTGTAAGTATTTTTAGAAAAATGATCATTAAATGTTGTTTTTATGATGGAAAATGATCACTTTCATAAGTTTTACCAAAGTTTGACCTATAACCTGTGATTTCGAATACAAACTAAGGTATTTTCAGTTCATATTCTTAAAATTTGACTCGATCCAAGGAAGTGGCAAGTTGAACCAACAAAAACGGAGTTGTAATGAAGAAACTACGACTAAAACAAGATTGGGTATCCGAAGCTAGTTTAGCTACGAAGATATTTGGAGATAAAGTAAATTAATCATATCTTTTCTAATTAATATGATATTTTATATATAATTACTTATGATTTGATTTTATATATTTCAGGACCACCCGTAAACAACACGAGAAGATTAATCATAAGACCTCATGATTGTACGCAACACGTCATTTGACAACATGGTATCATGGGTCGAGATTAATTCTGATCAATACGAATACGATGGGGTCTTTATTTATTTTATTGAGCAACTAATTGTGGACCACTAACATCGGACTGCTAACTACGGACTAAGAAAATATTAAAAGTATTATAAGTATATATATATATATATATATATATATATATATATATATATATATATATGTAACGATTACTTGAAAAGAAAATATGTTGATATATTATATATATATGGTTAGGTTCGTGATATCTATCAGAGACCAAGTCGAGTTAAATACCTTCAAGGAAAAAGTGAGTATATAGTCCCACTTTTAAACTCTAAATATTTCGGGATGAGAATACATGCATTTTATAATTTACGTTATGGACACAAGTGATAAAAAATATATTCTACGTTGAGTTGTACCACTGGCATACTTCCTTGTAGCTTGGTAACTACTATTTACATGTGGTATTGTAAACGTGAATCCTGTTGATAGATCTATCGGGCCTGACAACCCCAACCGGACTGGACGACCAGTATTCAACGGTTGCACAGTACTTCGTTTCGGTGACTATACTTGGTACAGTGTAGTGAGATTTCATAATAAAGGGAATATGCGACGTTGATTAAATGTTAAGTATGGTTATCAAGTGCTCAACCACTTAGAATATTTTTATTAAAACGTTTATGTATATGAAATCTTGTGGTCTATAATTATAACGCTGCTAGCATTAAACCTATATCTCACCAACTTTATGTTGACGTTTAAAGCATGTTTATTCTCAGGTTCCTAGAAGTCTTCCGCTGTTTGAATATATGTTAGAGAAACCATGTGCATGGAGTCATACATGTTTTATTCGAGGAAGCATTGCATTCACAAAATCATCACCGTGTATTTATTTTGACTGCATTGTCAACGAAAGTATTCTTGTAAACTGTTAATTTACAGTGATTGTCTATATGTAGAAATCATCAGATGTCGAAAACATTGAATTTTAAATATTCATTTATGGTATATCTTTTCAAAAGAATGCAATGTTTATAAAACGTATCATATAAAGGTCAAATGCCTCGCGATGTAATCATATGTTATTGTATTCGTCCCTATGGATTGGGTCGGGTCATTTCATGTGGTATCAGAGCGGTGGTCTTAGCGAACCAGGTCTGCATTAGTGTGTCTAACTAATAAGTCATTAGGTTGCATTAGTGAGTCTGGACTTCGACCGTGTCTGCATGTCAAAATTTTGCTTATCATTTTGTGTCGAAAATAATCTACTTATCATCCGTAAGAAATTACCTGCTTATCATCTTAAGTCTAAACGCGTCTTACTGCATTCATTGCATGAATGGTGTATAGACAAAATTCATATCTTAGCGTATTTGCTAATTCATATCTACGCGTATCTGTTACTGTAAACTTTGTCTGACATATTCCGTAAATCCCTCCGTAATCTACGAGATCTTTTGTTCTATCTATGTGGATATTCTATATAATTAGAATACCACCCGATAGCTGGAAAATCATTTCATATCGAAAAATCCTTTATTCAATCATACGAAATGGAACTCGTCACTAGTTGAAGTCCCTCGGATTCCGATATGGAATACCACTCAAGCTCCGAAAGCAGTGTGACCGGAATGGATCAACCAATCAGTCATCATCTATTTTGGATGGATTGGGGATGGGTTCGTAGCCTCCTCAATCAATGGAGACAAGAAGAAGGTGATCCCTTCCATCCACCAAATTGCCCTCTTGACGATGAACCTGAAGCACTTACCGGCGAACCTGTTCGAGAAACCATTTTCTCTCTCATTTCCAGAGTATCTCGTCACAATTATATACTACATCAAATTCTAGATTTTATTTATCCGGTCGTCCGAACCGACAATCACCCCGGTGTAATAGAAGAAGTCAACGAGCTTCGCACTCGGGTAGTGGTTTTGGAGAATACGGTACGAAGGTTACAAACACCATCAGCAGCATCAGCAGCATAACCAGTACCGTCAATAACATCGACATCGCAAGCCTCAATACCCTAAGCACCAGCAGCATCACCAACATCAACGTTATCACCATCATCAACATCAACAGGATCATTACCACCACCAACAATCACATCCGTATCACACGCCTCAATATCACCATCCGTACCTCGGATATCAACGTCACACGCACCATAGATACCAAGAAGTAACAACAACAACAAACGATGAAGTATTGATTCATAACTTCATCGGAGAAACATTCTATGGTGATTATGTAATCTCTAAAGACATAGAGATTACCTATTTCTGCCTTAACCATAAATCAGATGAGTGGACAGAAATGATAAAAGGAAGAGTAGAAACCCCGACAAGAATGATGCGTAAGGTACAAGCTAGACTTGTTTTACCAACAGCATCAGCAGTACCCTTAGCCTCACCAACACAGTCAATGCTGTCAACATCGTTAAAATCGTCAGCAACTTTAACATCACAAGCTCCACCAGTTCAGGAATCACCGTGGACATCATCAATAACGCGTATATTGCATCAACGAGTTATGAAGTATTAACTCATTCTTCTGAAGAATTTATATAAATATTTTATATATATGAATTCGGAAACCAAAATAAATCTTTTCGTACTAAGCTATTAAGTATGAACTGAAAAAGGGTAGATACTACTCGTTTAAATTCATACTACAAATATGCAATGATGTACGTCCTTCGTCAGCAACTTAATCATCGTTAACTACAATCCCTGTTTCAACTCAATGAATTCCGTTTTATAATAAACCAAGTGTATTATTCAATAATATGTTTGATTTTACACTTTCATCTTCAATGTACTCGAAGCTTACTGGGAAACAACATTCATATCTTGCGAAGTTAGCGAGAGTTCAATGAGTATCAGCATGATTCACTAAGGAAATATATATAAGAATAAATAATGAAGTATTGATCCATAACTTCATTAATATTCTGTGAAGAATATGTGGTTCCTAATCATTTTAGAGATTACTTATTCTAGCTCAAACCGAAAATCAAATGAGTCTAATATTATATTGACTTATTAAATTCATGATTACATCTGAAGAAGATATATATGTACATATATTTTCATAAAGATTGTAATAAAATTCTCTGGTACAAAACATTACTTGTGAAATTTTTTTTAACGGGTAGGTAATACCCGAGAGATATATAAATTCACAATTAATATGATTATATTCTTCGACTCTGATTCAACAATCATCAACTATACTCACTACCTTCACAATAATATACATTCTTTCATAGAAATCAAAACAACCATTCTCATCCAAATTTGATTACGACAAAACGAAATCCAAGTCAAGACATAACAGAAGACATCACTCTTAGGACTCTTACATCTTTCAAAACTTTACTTTGACTTCAAAACTATGCTAGAACATCATTCGATTCTTGGAACCCAGAAAAATATTTTGTATCATTCAAAGTCCTAAAACATCATATGTATATTAACAATTACAATCGATGATCAAACCCTTCGAAATTACTGAAGACACTTCAAATAATGGACAATCGAGATGATGATCCAACCACACATTACCCGCAGTCTTGCACCTGAAAAGCTCTCGAAACCAAGGACATAATTTAACACGTATCCGCGTTAAATCTTTTAGCATTTATTAGCAAAAATAACTTTGCAATTCCTTTTCAAAATAGCAAATTTTGTCACAGTTTCAGCAAGTCAACCTCGACTTTCCATTCGAAGTAGCCTTATTATAACCTGTAATACATACGATTACCCTTTTGTTACCAGGGAATCTTTTATATTCCACGACATTATCAGCAGATGTACCAGCAACTCGTTACCCCTTTGGCGGAATCAACAATTGGTATTTTGAAATCTCGCAGCATTTCTATTTCGGCAGTTATATATATATATATATATATATATATATATATATATATATATATATATATATATATATATATATATATATATATATATATATATATATATATATATATATATACAACGTCTATCCCCAAGAATTACATATTTCAAATGTAAAGTTTCTGAAAAATGCTCCAGTCTACGAATTAGTGCTATTAAGTTTTGGAAAAGACTGATAAAGTGGTAAAGACAGTAGACAACAATTACGGTCAGAAGTTTGACAATAAAGAATAATAGATTGGAAAAGCTCGAACGAAAAATTTGGTACTGGAAAAATGGATTGAGCAAAGTATAAAGGAGGTCGTGGACAAATCACAATGATGAAATCTACCTTCAAATGATTCAAATGATTCGGTGTCTGCTGAAACCGTTAGTAAGAACCTTACTCCTTATTCTAAACCTTCACAGACAGATTTTTCGCGTCATTCCCTGATCTTAGATATTCTAAGATATCATCGTATTTTTCATTATAAATATCTCCGATATTCCTGAAGATATATTCCCAACTATCCTCATCAAAAATCATTTATCTCTTCACAATATTTGCGTTACAACATAAAAGAAACTGTGTTAGTTTCTAAATTCTGAAAAATTCGAGTTTAAAATATGAATGTTTTGAAGTAGTGTTGGAAACTGAAGCATGAATTAGTATAATATAATGACACTTGATCAACGTGATTATATTACAGTAATTCATGCTGGGTTTCTAAATGGAACATAATGATTCACAGATCATAACGTCATCATGTGCCATGTTACACAACTCTTACATTCTACCCAATCTCCAAACATATTAAGAACATATTTCCTTGATAATTCTATCTTTTCGGACATTCTGGTAACATACCAAATCAAGATCGTGCAATTACTATTTCCTTCTTAGAACATTAACTATGTTTATTTCAAAATCCATACCTACGAATTTCGGACAATTATTCGCTTGACTCGAAGTCGGGAAGAGGAAACAGAAGTATGGAACTGTTGAATATAAAAGAAAATATAAAGCTCGACAACAAAAAATAAATTAAAAACCGTGTATATCAATACGTATTGCAACGTAAAGGCACGGGAGAATTAACAATACTATAATCCGGAGGTAGATGAAAAAGAAGAATGACAGAGATGAAAGTTAAGAGTATATCCAGGATCAGTACTGGATGAAGCATACTGATAAATGTTTTAAAGTATGAATTGAGGGAGGAAGAATAGAAGGTATGAGTTGTAAGGAAATGAAGGGAGGTGGATTTATAGTAAAAAATCCGACAGAGCAATCAAAATAGATGATCGCATTTAAAGCGGATTCTAATTTCCTTGATTATCGAAGAATCAAATCTCATTATGAAGATTTTACTCCAAATCTCTTGAACTTGGAAATCAATCCTATCTACGTCAAAAGATATGACGAATCTATACCTACTCATTTCACCCTTTGGTGATAGCCTCACTCGTACTCTTCACAAAAATCAAATTGCTTTATCAATATTACTTGATGATAATAAAACTCTAATTTCCAACTCGTATACGTCATGAAAATATACTTATTGTCAGCCATGATCATCCCATTCAAATTTCGGGACGAAATTTATTTAACTGGTAGGTACTGTAACGACTCGGATTTTTCCAATCGTTTTATACTTATGAGATTAATATTTACATAAATTAAACCTTACCAACATGATAAGCAATCCAAATTGTTGAGACTTGTGTTTTTGAAAAGAGTTTTACACAACGTTTGACCGTCCAATTTGACCGATGATATCATTAACTATATAACATACGATAATTATATGTTTGTGTATATATATATATTTATATATATTTAACATGATCTAAGGATGGTTTAACATCTCATTGTGTACTAATGACAATGATTTATAAGTATATTTTGAAACTACTAACTTAAGTTTTCAAAACGATAACTATACGTAACATTCTTTGATATATATACTTATAAACTATAATGCTTATACATGTATCGTATATATAATGTATTTAATCACTTTTTAAGGAATTAAATACATAAAACAATATAAGTATATTCACAAAAGATAGCTATATTTGAATTCTCATTCCGTTTCCTCAAGATTTCTATATGTATATCTAGGGTATATGTACCCGTATCATACCCAGCTTCTATATGTATTTACTATTTGTTTATACACATCAAATCAACATCCTAATCAATATTATTACTGCCCTAGATATGAGGTAACTAGGATTTGTCAAGTAGCATGAATTATTAGTAAGAAAACAAAATTAGGAATCTTTTTCTTTCTTTATAAACTAAAAACGTTTTTATGAATGAACACCATTTCTTCACTCCATTTTCTCATACCTACACACTCATTTCTCTCTTAAAATACTCCTAACTTCATACTTGATCATCTCCAAGCATTTTCCCCATCATTTAGCTTCAATTACAAGCCTTAAACACCATAAGAAAACTCTTTCAAGAACATATCAAAATAATCACCCATTTGAAGAAGTATACTTCCAACCTTTTGATCTAACTCCACCACTATTTGATTCCAAGATTTTTTCTTATCTCTTACAGTAACTTTGTCCAAGTAACTTGAGGTAGTAACCTTGTTCATAATCTTGTTAGATTCATATTTTTCAAACTTGTTTGCAAACTAAATAGATCCTTCTAACTTAACTTTTAAAACACTTCAAGACCTGTAATATATCATAATAATACGCTAACTTAACAAGATATAACTTGGTTTTACAAAGAACACCTTAAAAATTGAATCTACGTCGTCGGAGTGCAACCGGGGGCTGTTTTGGGTTGGATAATTAAAAACCATCTTGAACTTTGAATTGGAAGTTCATGTTCTGGAAAAATGATATTTTTTATGAATATGATAACACATAAAAATTTCATGGATTAACTCAAAGTGTAAATATTTTTAGAAAAATGATCATTAAATGTTGTTTTTATGATGGAAAATGATCACTTTCATAAGTTTTACCAAAGTTTGACCTATAACCTGTGATTTCGAATACAAACTAAGGTATTTTCAGTTCATATTCTTAAAATTTGACTCGATCCAAGGAAGTGGCAAGTTGAACCAACAAAACGGAGTTGTAATGAAGAAACTACGACTAAAACAAGATTGGGTATCCGAAGTTAGTTTAGCTACGAAAATATTTGGAGATAAAGTAAATTAATCATACCTTTTCTAATTAATATGATATTTTATATATAATTACTTATGATTTGATTTTATATATTTCAGGACCACCCGTAAACAACACGAGAAGATTAATCATAAGACCTCATCATTGTACGCAACACGTCATTTGACAACATGGTACCATGGGTCGAGATTAATTCTGATCAATACGAATACGATGGGTCTTTATTTATTTTATTGAGCAACTAATTGTGGACCACTAACATCGGACTGCTAACTACGGACTAAGAAAATATTAAAAGTATTATAAGTATATATATATATATATATATATATATATATATATATATATATATGTAACGATTACTTGAAAAGAAAATATGTTGATATATTATATATATATGGTTAGGTTCGTGATATCTATCGGAGACCAAGTCGAGTTAAATACCTTCAAGGCAAAAGTGAGTATATAGTCCCACTTTTAAACTCTAAATATTTCGGGATGAGAATACATGCATTTTATAATTTACGTTATGGACACAAGTGATAAAAAATATATTCTACGTTGAGTTGTACCACTGGCATACTTCCCTGTAGCTTGGTAACTACTATTTTCATGTGGTATTGTAAACGCGAATCCTGTTGATAGATCTATCGGGCCTGACAACCCCAATCGGACTGGACGACCAGTATTCAACTGTTGCACAATACTTCGTTTCGGTGACTACACTTGGTACAGTGTAGTGAGATTTCATTTTAAAGGGAATATGCGACGTTGATTAAATGTTAAGTATGGTTATCAAGTGCTCAACCACTTAGAATATTTTTATTAAAACGTTTATGTATATGAAATCTTGTGGTCTATATTTATAACGCTGCTAGCATTAAACCTATATCTCACCAACTTTATGTTGACGTTTAAAGCATGTTTATTTTCAGGTTCCTAGAAGTCTTTCGCTGTTTGAATATATGTTAGAGAAACCATGTGCATGGATTCATACATGTTTTATTCGAGGAAGCATTGCATTCACAAAATCATCACCGTGTATTTATTTTGACTGCATTGTCAACGGAAGTATTCTTGTAAACTGTTAATTTACGGTGATTGTCTATATGTAGAAATCATCAGATGTCGAAAACATTGAATTTTAAATATTCATTTATGGTATATCTTTTCAAAAGAATGCAGTGTTTATAAAACGTATCATATAGAGGTCAAATGCCTCGCGATGTAATCATATGTTATTGTATTCGTCCCTATGGATTGGGTCGGGTCATTTCATACAACAACAACCGATGAAGTATGAATCTATAACATCATTAGAGAAACATTCTGCGGCAATTATGTAATCTCCAAAGTCTTAGAGATTATTTATTCTAACTCAAACCGAAAAGAAAATGAGATGAATATCATATTAGCTCATTAAATCCATGATTACATCTGAAGAAAATATATATGTAAGTATATTTTCATAAAGATTGTAATTAAAAATTCTTTTGTACAAACTGTTAATGGTGAAAATATTTTAACGGGTAGGTAATATATAAGGAAATATTTAGCTTTCATATTAACATGTTATATTGTACATCCTTCGAATCTGATTCAACAGTCATTTACTATCCTACTTACATCCACAGATATACGAATCCGTTCACCACAGAGTACCCATTTTCATTCAATTTTATATTTGGATTTTGACATATCAGAATCAAACAAGTGGCATAATGAAGAAAATATTGGACAACAAAATAAAAGTTGTTAGAAACAAACAAATTAACTATGAGAAATTTTGTTAAGAATCCACGCTAACAAAATCCTAGCTAACTGTTCCTAGCTAACTGTTAATTCCATATTACATTTATTTATCGCAATTTATTTATTGCATTTTTAATTCTCGCAATTTTATTTATCGTCATTTAATTTCTGTTATTTATTTTACGCACTTTAAATATCGTCGGGACACATATACAATGTTTTGACATATCATATCGGCGTCATCTATATATATTATTTGGAATAACCATAGACACTCTATATGCGGTAATGATCGAGTTAGCTATACAGGGTTGAGGTTGATTCTAAAATAATATTTATATACTTTGAGTTGTGATCGAGTCTGAGACATGTATATAATGGGTCACAACACGTATTAATTAATTCGAATATTATATATTAAACTATATATAAATTATTGAATTACTAATTGTGGACTACTAACATTGGACAATTAAAATGAATTAAAATATTGATTATAACATATGAAACTAAACATTTCTTCAAGTTTGCCACTTGATTTCATCTTAAACCTCATTTGTATCTTGACGATTAGAATCTGCGTTCAAACCTTCATGATTCTTGAAAATACCTCAATCGAGAGGATGAACCAACCGCACTTTAGCTACGGAAGGAAAGATTTATGCATATAGTTATGCACCTGAAAGACTCTCAAAAACTGAGTAAACCTTTAACACGTAGCTATGCTAATTCCTTTAGTGTTATTATTATCGAAAATAACTTTGCAACTCCTGTTCGAGATAGCCAGTTTTGTCACAGCTCCAGCAAGTCAACTTCGACTTTTCATTCGAAACAACCTTATTATAACCTTGAGAATGCTGATGAAGCGGCAAAAATTATAGATGGTCTAAATGGCCAAAAGTTTGATGATAAAGAATGGAGTGTTGGGAACGCGCAATAGAAAATTTAGTACTAGAAAAATGGATTGAGCAAACCATAAAGGAGACTGCGGACAAATACAAGGACCGAATCCTAAATTTAAAGAATCCAGATAATTTTGTATCCGGTGAAATCTTTAGAGAATATCTTGCTCCGTACTCAAGTTAAATCTTGTGGAAAATCTTTCTACATCAACTTTCGATCTTAGAAATTCTGAAAATAACATCATAAATATCTTCGGTATTTCTGAGGATATTTTCATAAATATTCTTGTCCGAAATTACTTATCTCATCGTGCTATCTGTGTTACATCAGAAAGGAAATTGTTTTATTTTCTAAATTCTAAAAAATTCAAATTTAAAATAAGAATGTTTTTGAAGTAGTGTTGGAAATTGATGCATGAGTTAGTATAATATAATGACACTTGATCAACGTGATTATATTACAGTAAGTCATGCTGAGTTTCTAATAGAACGTGATGATTCACAGATCATAACGTCATCACGTGCCATGTTACATGACTCTTACATTCTACCTAATCTTTAAACATATCAAGAACATAATTACCTGATAGTTCTATCTTTTCTCCTGAATTATGATAAATTAACCAATCAAGATCGTGCTATTACAATCTCTATTAGAACATTAGTCATGTTCATTCGAAACTGCATACCTACGAATTCTGGACCATTATTAGCTTGACTTAAAGTCGAAAAGAGAAATCAAAAGGATGGAACTCCAATATATAAAGGAAACGAAGGGAGTAGATTTATAGTGAATATCCGACAGAGCAATCGAAACAGATCATCGCATTTAACCAAAGAGGATTCTAATTTTCTTAATTATCGAAGAACCAAATCTTATTACGAAGATTTTCTCCAAATCCTTTGAACTCTAGAAATCAATCCTATCTACGTCAAAAGATATGACAAATCTACATCTACTCATTTCACTCTTTTGTGATAGCTTCTTTCATACGCTTCGCATAAACAAATTGTTTTACCCATATTACTCGCTAATGATAAAACTCTAATTTTCAGCTCGTATGCGTCATGAAAACATATTTATTGTCAGCCATGACCATCCCAATCAAATTTTAGGACGAAATTTCTTTAACGGGTAGGTACTGTGATGACCCGGAAATTTTCGCCCAAATTTGAACTTAATCTTTATTTGATTTCGACACAATAAGAAAAATTTGTAATGTTGAGTCTCAAAATTTTTGAACTGTATTCATATATCATTTGACCTCTGAATATTCACGACGATTCACGAACAATTAATTGTAAATAGATATGTGTATGTATATAATTTGAAGAATTATATGTTGTTGTTATTAAAAATTAATAAAATAAAAAATAGGATATTATAATAATTATTATTTAAAAATATATCTATATATATAAATAAAATATATTAAAAATAAATATTAAATGATTGTAATACTCGTTGATGTTCCAATTGATATTAAGAAAGTTAAATTCAACTTATATAATTTTGAAATAAACGGTGATCCGAAAACGAGTTATATGAATCATAGGTCTATTAAAAATATATTTAGAAGCTAAATAATAAATTTTAACACATTTTATATTTTACCCAGGATCGAGCATGGACAGTTGATTTAATTTTTAAATTTAAATAATTTATGCCCAATTTTATACCATAATGACTGAAATAAATAAAGACATTTAATTTAGAAATATGGATTTTTCAGACAACTCTTTATCCATCACTGATGATCAATGGAGCACGAATTTCAGTCCGTGAATGAAATAGTAGACGACAGCTAACAATTTACACGTTTATATTCTTTGAATATTATTATATTATTTATTATTATTATTATTAATTATTATTAATATTATATTATTACTTTAAGTTATTGAATGTATATCCGTGATTTGAGAAAGCACAACATTATTGAATTGAGTTATTGTTATGCTGTTTTCTGTCTAATTCATCTTTCCACTTGCATTCTAATTCTTCCTTTTACTTTTCTGTCGACATCCACAAACAATCATCTACCTTTCTATTTGGGTTTTCTTTTCTTTCACAGTTAAACTTAGGAAGTATATATATTACATACATATATGTATGATGTATATGTTTACACATCACCTTAATCACCTTCTTCAAATTTATCATCACCAACACATACTACTACTACTATCTTCACTCTTCTTCTTCAACGAACATCACCACCGAATCATTTATCTGAACCGGCCACCATCATGTACCATCATCACTAAACCTTTGAATCACCATCAACAACTTTCTATCACAACATCCACCACGAACACTCCACTTTTATTGCCCGTTTCATTATATTTTCTCTAACCATCGAAGTACCACGAGGTGAAACCAAGACCCACTTATTTCCTATCCAAGAACAAACACCATCCTAGCTATGTTTCTGTTTCAAGCTCAATCAAAATTATTACCCTTAACTGCTCGATCTTCTGCCTTCCTGTTTTTCAAACAAGCATTCCAAAACCAAACCCACTTAAACACCATAACCATTACAGAAAATAAACCCAAGAACCACATACTGTTTCGTTCTATTTATGACCAAGAACCCACTACCATCGCCACCACAACCCTACCACCACCTCTCTCTCTCTCTCTCTCTCTCACTCACTCTCCCTTTCTTCTCTCTACGTCTGAACCAACTTTGAATCACTAAACCCACTTTAATCTTTTATGCTACTGCTACAAATAATTTCTGGTTTCAAATCCCGTCGTGCAGCTGCTACTCAACCTGTCTATTGAACGTTCGAATAATGAAACCGCCAATCACCATTACTGCTGTTATAACTCACCATCAACTAAAAGGACCCGTTCATATACATTATAAACAATTCACAATAGTTGATTACATTGCGAGGTATTTGACCTATATATGATACATTTTACAAACATTGCATTCGTTTTTAAAAGACAATCTTTCTTTACATAAAAAATTATTGACAGGCATGCATACCATTTCATAATATCCACTATCCAACTATAAATTGATTTAATAATAATCTTTGATGAACTCAATGACTCGAATGCAACGTTCTTCGAAATATGCTATGAAAGACTCCAAGTAATATCTTTAAAATGAGCAAATGCACAGCGGAAGATTTCTTTAACACCTGAGAATAAACATGCTTTAAAGTGTCAACCAAAAGGTTGGTGAGTTCATTAATTTATTATAATCATTTATTTCCATCATTTTAATAGACCACAAGAATTTCATTTCCAGTTCTCATAAATATACGTCCCATGCATAGAGACAAAAAATAATCATTCATATGGTGAACACCTGGTAACCGACATTAACTAGATACATATAAGAATATCCCCTATCATTCCGGGATCCTCCTTCGGACATGATATAATTTCGAAGTACTAAAGCATCCGGTACTTTGGATGGGGTTTGTTAGGCCCAATAGATCTATCTTTAGGATTCGCGTCAATTAGGGTGTCTGTTCCCTAATTCTTAGATTACCAGACTTTAATAAAAAGGGGCATATTCGATTTCGATAATTCAACCATAGAATGTAGTTTCAATTACTTGTGTCTATTTCGTCAAACATTTATAAAAGCGCATGTATTCTCAGTCCCAAAAATATAAAGGGTAAAAAGGCAAATGAGACTCACCATACTGTATTTCGTAGTAAAAATACATATAACGTCATTGAACAAGTGCAAGGTTGGCCTCGGATTCACGAACCTAAATTAATTATATATATTTATGTGTTGGTCAATATTTGTCTAACAAATTAGGTCAAGTCATAGTGTACCACAATCCTAATGCTCGAGACTAATATGCAAAAGTCAACAAAAGTAAATTTGACTCAAAATAATTTCCAAAAATTTATACATGATTAATATATAGTTTAAATATCGTCGTTTTATATTTTTAAATATTTTTAAAAGATTTATTAGAGTAAATAATGTAATTTATTTATTAATAAATAAAATTTTATATTATATTTATATAATAAAATATACTTTTATATATATTAAGTAATAAAATTTATAGGGTTCATTTAATATTATAAAGATAATATGATACGTATTATTAAAGTAAGTTATTACACGTAGTAAAATATGTTTGTATCAAATATTTATTTGATAAAATAATATCTATAATGATAGTAAGTAAAAGTTGTATTATTTTGTAATAATAATTATTATTATAAAAATATCAATATTTATAATTACTAAGATGACATTATGATAAAACGATAATTCTAATTATGATAACTTTAATATTTACGATAATTTTTAATATTATCTTTAAAATAATAATTCTATTTGAAATAATAATAATAATGATATTTTATAGTAACAATGACATTTCTATTAAAATGATAATTTTTGTTAAAATGATAGTTTTAATACTAACGATAATTTTAATAATAATAGTAATGATAAAAATAATAAGAACGATAATTTTATCTAAATCAATATCTTATAATATTTTAATTTCATCATGATACTCTTACCCATTATTTCCTAATCGTTTCGTTTAATAGCTTTTAATCGCCTTTTATATCGTGTTCGTAATAATGATAATAATAGTAATCAAAATAATTAGGTGTTACAAATATTTGTTTTAATTACACTAATATTAATAATGATAGTTACTATAACATTATTAACGATAATACTAATAATTATCTTAATGATAATATAGTAATAATAATAATAACAATAACAATAACCATTTTTAAATAATGATATATATATTAATAATGATAATAATAATAATAATAATAATAATAATACCAATAATAATAATAATATAATAATAATAATAATAATAATAATAATAATAATAATAATAATAATAATAATAATAATAATAATAATAATAATAATAATAATAATAATAATTGGATAATAATAATAATACTAATTATAACTTTAACGATAATAACGATAGTAATAATAAAAAAATAACAATTTTTAATGATAAATCCTTTTATTAATAAAGATAATAATAATAATAATAATAATAATAATAATAATAATAATAATAATAATAATAATAATAATAAGATAAAACTAGAACGACGATAATAATAATCATTTTTAATAATAATACAAAAATTCGATGGACTATAACTTCAAATCCGTTCATCGAAATCATTCGATATCTAAATGAAAATTTCTTAATTTTTCGCTAGCTTTCCAACGACGTGCATATCTTATACCTTATCTCAGTCGTATATATAACTAATTCAGGATTCAACATAACCTAACTAAAGGCAATATCAAAAGTACAAACATGCATAATCCTATATACTCGAGCACTAGTCAGGGATACACTATTAGTATGTAAAAGTTAAATTATGAGTACTCACGTATCAATATTGAGATTCAATATTGCAGGAAAGGTACGTAGACGCAACGGAGATGATAAACACTATATTGACCTCACGAGCATACCCATGAACCATACCAATCACCTCCATAGCTATAACCCATAATTTCCTTAATCCAATCCCACTCGAAAAACAATTTCGAAATCACTCGGACAGCACTCTGACGTAATATTTTATGTATACTAATAATATCTTGAAATAATACGGAGTAAATATATATATGTAAATCGATTGAGAGAGTTTAGAGAAAAATATTTTCAAGTTTCTATGAAATAATGAAGCCTATTGAATTCTATTTATAATAGATTTTTGAATTATTAAAGTGAATTATTAAAGTATAAATTATTAAAGTGAATTATTAAAGTATGAATTATTAAAGTGAATTATTAAAGTATGAATTATTAAAGTGAATTATTAAAGTATGAATTATTAAAGTGAATTATTAAAGTTAAAGTAAAGTAAAAATAAAGTAAAGGTAAAGTTTAAGTATAGTAAAAGTATAAAACTATGTACGTATAATACGCGTATAAATATATATAATATTAATTTAAATCGTTATATATATTTAATAAAATAAAATATAAATATCGTTATCTTTATCATACTGGTTAAGTAATGAGTTGTCAAAAGTGGTTCTAGATATTTATAAAAGTTATATACGTTTTAATAATAAAGTTCTTATTAAACTGAAAACGTTTTTGTACGTTTGAAACTAAATCAAATAAATATAATAATTTTGTTTTCCAAAACCAAATATATTTTTAAGAATCATTTTGTTTAAAGGTTAAAATAATGGAAATCGTTATATCATAAAATGTTTTTAAAAAATAGAATCATATATATTCATAATAGGTTTCAAGTTTTTAAATTACAGTTTGTTGGTGAAGCATGGGATAAAGTTCAAAGGTTAAATAAACGTATGAAATCATCTTAATGAAAAATGTCGAGTTACTTAACTTGTCGATATCCAACATCTAAGTTATTTACACTTCACGTTCTTACTTATAAATCACTTTACCATTTTCCGAATGTTGTCAAAAAGAATAGATTTCTTAAATCACAGTGGACCTCATAACATAGACCCGTAATCATATCATAATGTATCTGATAAATCAACAATTTGATATTATCTTCTAATTCCATCGATAAACATATTGAAACAAATACGATCATGTAAAGTATTATACGTTTAATACTTTATTAATATTCTCAAGTTATAATATATATATACATATATATACATATTTATTTATATATAACGGTTCGTGAATCGTCTGAATTTGGTCGAGGTTATAATGAATGTATGAACACAATTTAAAATTCTTGAGATTTAACTTAACAAACTTTGCTTATCGTGTCGGAATAATATAAAGATAAAGTTTAAATTTGATTGGAAATTTCCTGGTTGTCACAGTACCTACCCGTTAAAGAAATTTCGTCCCGAAATTTGAGTGGAAAGGTCGTGAATGATAATAAGTATGTTTTCATGATGCATACAGGCTGAAAATTAGAGTTTTATCATCAGCGAATAATTTGGATAAACAATCCATTTATATGAAGAGTACGAATGAAGCTAACATAGAAGAGTGAAATGAGTAAGTGTAGATTCATCTTATCATTTGACGTAGATATGATTGATTTCCAGATTTCATGGGATTTGAAGAAAATTTTTGTAATAAGATTTGATTCTCCGGTAACAAAAGGAATTAGGATCCGCTTTAAATGCGATCGTCCATTTTAATTGTTCTGTCGGAGATTTTCTTATAAATTCACCTCCTTCCTTTTCTTACAACTCACACCTTCTGTTGATGCATTTTATGCAAGTCCCTAGACATCTACCCACGTCCATTGCAGGTACAACAGTTTACAGGCCACCATGATCGTTCATTATTATCCTATCCGTGTTTGTATGTGGTTACAGCAACTGCAGGAACGAGATGTGGATGTTTGACTATGTTAGACTTAGTCAGACGTCCGAGTGAAGCCTCACTTGTACGGCTGACAGGCTCATACGCACGGTTGATGCTGAGCTAAGTTACAATTACAACCTAAATGAGAAGACACGAGTGAGTGATCACCCGTACGACTGATGAAGCCAACTCGTATGTGTGATAGATGAATCGTACGGGTGAGTCAACAGTAGGGGTATATAAAGTCTTATGTTCTTCATTTTTAGGTTAAGCCTCTCATTTGTTACACACACTCAGATCAGGTGAGCTCCTCCGATTCTCTCTCAACCCAAATCACCCAGGTGGTGAATAATAGCTCTAGGTGTTGATCTAATCACACTTGATTTAGTTGTGGTATGACTAAATTAATCACAAAAAGCTTAACCTATTCACTAGAGGGTTTGATTCACTTATTCCGTCATTGTGTGAGTTAAATCTGTTGATTTTTAAGTTCCTAGTCATGTTTCATCACCTTCTATTCTTTCCCCCTCAACTCATATTTTAAAGTATTCATCAATATGCTCCATCCAGTTCTGATTTTCGATATACTTATAACTTTCATATCGGTCATTCTTCTTTTTTATCTACCGCTGGAAGAATCTATTTACTTCTACTATACTCTTGGGTTTATAGTGTTTCTAGTTCTCCCGTGTCTTTATATTGCTATATGCATCGATATATATGGTTTATAATTTTTGGTTTGTCATTGGGCTTTATATCTTCCCTTATATTTCAAAGTCTCTGTTTCTATCTTCTATAATCATTGTCATCCACAGTTAATGCTCTCTTTTATTTGCTGCAATTTATACCCCAATTTCTATTTCGGAGTTTTGTCCTTTCGTTTCTTCTTCTTGCGATTAAGCACCGCTTGTAATGGTTCAGAATTCACAAATATGATTTTCAGAATGAACATTGTTAATGTTCTAGGAAGGAAATTGTGATGGCACGATCTTGACTTGTCAAATTACTAGAATACCTTGGAAAAGGCCGAATCATCAAGAAATATTTTCTTGATATTTTAGAGGTTAAATAGAATACAAGAGTCGTATAACATGGCACATGATGATGTTATGATCTGTGAATCATCACATTCCATTTAGAAACTCAGCATGAATTACTGTAATATAATCACGTTGATCAAGTGTCATTATATTATACTAACTCATGCTTTAGTTTCCAACACTACTTCAAAAACATTCATATTTTAAACTCAAAGGTTTACAGAGCATAGGAACTAAACAGTTTCCTTTTTGATGTAATACAGATAGCGCAAAGAGATAAATGATTCTAGATAAGAATAGTTATGGAAATATCTTCAAAAATATGGAGGATATTTATAATGAAAGATACGATGACATCTTAGAATTTCTAATATCAGAGGATGATGAAGAATATTGTCTGTAAGGGTTTAGTGTCAGGAGCAAGGTATTCGTTAATGACTTCAGCAGACACTGAATCATTTGAATTCTTTGAAGGCAGGTTCAGTCTTTGTGATTTGTCCACAGCCTCCTTCATACTTTGCTCAATCCGTTTTCCAGTTCCAAAACTTCTCTATTTCTGAGCTTTGTTAATACACTAATCTTTATCATCAAACTTTTTACTGCTAAGGTCGTTTACAGTTTTTGTTGCTTCATCAGCATTTCGAGAACTAGTTCGCAGTTCAGAGTGTTTTTCAGAAACTTCACATTCGAAGTATGTAAGCCTTGGAAATAGACGTTATGTATAACTGTTGGCGTCAACATGCTGTGAGATTTCAAAATACTAATTGCTAACTCCCAATGATTCGTATGACAATTCTCGTTACAAGAGGCAGATGAGTAAATGATGAGGTTTCGATAAATATAAAGATTCTTCGGAATGCCCAAGATCAGTGAAGTTGTTGGTAAGTTTATTGCTAATGTGGTGGAATATGAAAGGTTCTCCGGTAACAAAAGGGTAATCACATATATCAAAATTATGATAAGGCTACTCCGAATGAAAAAATTGAAGTTTTCTTGCTGGAGCTGTGATATAATTTGCTACTTTGCAAAGGAATTGCAAGGTTATTTTTGTTAATAAATGCCAAAAGATCTGACACAGATATGTGTTGAATTATGACTTTGGTTTCGAGAGCTTTTTAAGTACATAACTGTGGGTAATATGTGGTTGGATCATCATCTCGATTGCTTATTATTTGAAGTGTCTTCGGAGATTTTCGAAGGGTTTGAACATAGATTGTAATCATTTGTATACATTTGATGTTCTAACACACTTTTGAAGTCAAAGTATAGCTTTGAAAGATGTAGGAATCTAAAAGTAATGGTACCGGTTATATCTCAAATTGAATTCTGAGATTTTAAAATCAGAATACGTAATTGAGTTTGAATGAGTATGGTTGTTTTGATTTCTATGAAAGAATGTATATTATTGTGAAAGTAGGAAGTACAATTGATAATTTGCTTAATCTGATTCGAAGAATGTAACATATTAATTGTGAATTTATATATATTTCTCGGGTATTACCTACCCGTTAAAAAAATTTCACAATTAATATTTTGTACATAAGAATTTTATTACAGTCTTTATGAAAATATATATGTATATATTCTCCTCAGATGTAACATAGATTTTAATGAGTTAATACTAAATTAAACTCATTCGATTTACGGTTGGAACTAGAATTGAATAATTCCTTGAAGGTTTAGAGGTTACATAAGTATTTCTTCAATAATATTGAAATTATGAATCAATACTTCGTTATTTGTTGAGATGTGATGTTGGTTTTCGTTAAATTCTTGTGAACTTCGCAAAGTACGAATGATGTTATCTGAAAAGTTTTGGTTACATCAATGATGAAGTGTAAAATCAAATATATACTTGATTTATTAGGAATTGGAATTTGTTGAATTGAGACAGAGATTGTAGTTAACGATGGTTAAGTCGCGGGTGAGGGACGTACATTATTGCATATTTGTAATATGAATTAACTGAGTAGTTAAGATTCACACACAATAGCTTAGCACGGAAAGATTTATTTTTTATTTCAAAATATATATATATATATATATATATATATATATATATATATATATATATATATATATAATATATATATATAATTTCTTCAGAGGGAATGAGTTAATTCTTCATAACTTGTTGATACAATATACACGTTATTGATTCGTAATGATGTCCACAGTGATTCTTGAACTGACGGAGTTTGTGATGTTATAGGTGTTGTTGATTCTGATGTTGACTATACTGACGATGCTGGTGACGTTGACGGTACTGTTGATGCTGTTGGTAAAACAAGTTTAACTTGTTAATCACACACCATTTTTGTCAGGGTTTCTACTCTTCTTTCTATCATTTTGGTTCGCTTAACTGATTTATGGTTAGGGCTAGATTAGATAATCTCTAAGACTTTAGAGATTATATAATCGTCGCGGAATGTTTCTCAAATGAAGTTATGAATTAATACTTCATCAGTTATTGTTGTTGGTACTCCTTGGTATCTATGGTGCGTATGACGTTGATGCTCGTGGGACAGATTGTGAAGTTGAGGTTTACAACGCGGTTGTGGTTGGAGGTGGTAATGGTACTGTTGGAATTGATGATGGTGGTACTGGTTATGCTGCTGGTGCTGCTGTTGGTGTTTGTAATCTATGCACCATATTCTCTAAAGCCACTACCCGAGCGCGAAGTTCGTTGACTTCTTCTATTATTCCAGGATGATTGTCATTCGGAACGAGCGGATAAATAAAATCTAGAATTTGATGTAGTATATAATCGTGACGAGATACCCTAGAAATGAGAGAGAAAATGGTGTCTCAAATAGGTTCGCCGGTAAGTGCTTCAGGTTCTTCGCCAAGAGGGCAATGTGGTGGATGGAAAGGATCGCCTTCTTCTTGTTTCCAATGATTGAGGAGGCTATGAACCCATTCTCAATTCATCCAGAATAGGTGATGACTGATTGGTTGATCCATTCCGGTCACACTGCTTTCGGAGCTTGAGTGAGATTCCATTTCGGAATCCGAGTGACTTGAACTGATGACAAATTCCATTTCGTACGATTGGATAAAGGATTTTCGATATAAAAATGATTTTTCGGCTATCGGGTGGTATTCTATTTACATAGGATATCTATATATAGAGATCAAAAGATTTCATAGATTACGGAGGAATTTGCGGGGTATGTCAGGTAAAGTTTAAAGTAACAGATACGATAAGATATGATTTAGCAGATACGCTAAGATATGAAGTTTGTCTATACACTACTCATGCAATTAATGTAGCAAGACGTGTCTAGACTAATAATGATAAGCAGGTAATTTCCTATGGATGATAAGCAGATGATTTCCGACTAGAAATGATAAGCAAAACTTTTGACATGCAGACACGGTCGAACTCCAGACTCACTAATGCATCCTAACGACTTATCAGTTAGACACTCTAATGCAGACCTGGTTCGCTAAGACCACCGCTCTGATACCAACTAAAAGGACCCGTTCATATACATTATAAACAATTCACAATAGTTGATTACATTGCGAGGTATTTGACCTATATATGATACATTTTACAAACATTGCATTCGTTTTTAAAAGACAATCTTTCTTTACATAAAAAATTATTGACAGGCATGCATACCATTTCATAATATCCACTATCCAACTATAAATTGATTTAATAATAATCTTTGATGAACTCAATGACTCGAATGCAACGTTCTTCGAAATATGCTATGAAAGACTCCAAGTAATATCTTTAAAATGAGCAAATGCACAGCGGAAGATTTCTTTAACACCTGAGAATAAACATGCTTTAAAGTGTCAACCAAAAGGTTGGTGAGTTCATTAATTTATTATAATCATTTATTTCCATCATTTTAATAGACCACAAGAATTTCATTTCCAGTTCTCATAAATATACGTCCCATGCATAGAGACAAAAAATAATCATTCATATGGTGAACACCTGGTAACCGACATTAACTAGATACATATAAGAATATCCCCTATCATTCAGGGATCCTCCTTCGGACATGATATAATTTCGAAGTACTAAAGCATCCGGTACTTTGGATGGGGTTTGTTAGGCCCAATAGATCTATCTTTAGGATTCGCGTCAATTAGGGTGTCTGTTCCCTAATTCTTAGATTACCAGACTTTAATAAAAAGGGGCATATTCGATTTCGATAATTCAACCATAGAATGTAGTTTCAATTACTTGTGTCTATTTCGTCAAACATTTATAAAAGCGCATGTATTCTCAGTCCCAAAAATATAAAGGGTAAAAAGGCAAATGAGACTCACCATACTGTATTTCGTAGTAAAAATACATATAACGTCATTGAACAAGTGCAAGGTTGGCCTCGGATTCACGAACCTAAATTAATTATATATATTTATGTGTTGGTCAATATTTGTCTAACAAATTAGGTCAAGTCATAGTGTACCACAATCCTAATGCTCGAGACTAATATGCAAAAGTCAACAAAAGTAAATTTGACTCAAAATAATTTCCAAAAATTTATACATGATTAATATATAGTTTAAATATCGTCGTTTTATATTTTTAAATATTTTTAAAAGATTTATTAGAGTAAATAATGTAATTTATTTATTAATAAATAAAATTTTATATTATATTTATATAATAAAATATACTTTTATATATATTAAGTAATAAAATTTATAGGGTTCATTTAATATTATAAAGATAATATGATACGTATTATTAAATTAAGTTATTACACGTAGTAAAATATGTTTGTATCAAATATTTATTTGATAAAATAATATCTATAATGATAGTAAGTAAAAGTTGTATTATTTTGTAATAATAATTATTATTATAAAAATATCAATATTTATAATTACTAAGATGACATTATGATAAAACGATAATTCTAATTATGATAACTTTAATATTTACGATAATTTTTAATATTATCTTTAAAATAATAATTCTATTTAAAATAATAATAATAATGATATTTTATAGTAACAATGACATTTCTATTAAAATGATAATTTTTGTTAAAATGATAGTTTTAATACTAACGATAATTTTAATAATAATAGTAATGATAAAAATAATAAGAACGATAATTTTATCTAAATCAATATCTTATAATATTTTAATTTCATCATGATACTCTTACCCATTATTTCCTAATCATTTCGTTTAATAGCTTTTAATCGCCTTTTATATCGTGTTCGTAATAATGATAGTAATAGTAATCAAAATAATTAGGTGTTACAAATATTTGTTTTAATTACACTAATATTAATAATGATAGTTACTATAACATTATTAACGATAATACTAATAATTATCTTAATGATAATATAGTAATAATAATAATAACAATAACAATAACCATTTTTAAATAATGATATATATATTAATAATGATAATAATAATAATAATAATAATAATAATAATACCAATAATAATAATAATAATAATATAATAATAATAATAATAATAATAATAATAATAATAATAATAATAATAATAATAATAATAATAATAATAATTGGATAATAATAATAATACTAATTATAACTTTAACGATAATAACGATAGTAATAATAAAAAAATAACAATTTTTAATGATAAATCCTTTTATTAATAAAGATAATAATAATAATAATAAGATAAAACTAGAACGACGATAATAATAATCATTTTTAATAATAATACAAAAATTCGATGGACTATAACTTCAAATCCGTTCATCGAAATCATTCGATATCTAAATGAAAAGTTCTTAATTTTTCGCTAGCTTTCCAACGACGTGCATATCTTATACCTTATCTCAGTCGTATATATAACTAATTCAGGATTCAACATAACCTAACTAAAGGCAATATCAAAAGTACAAACATGCATAATCCTATATACTCGAGCACTAGTCAGGGATACACTATTAGTATGTAAAAGTTAAATTATGAGTACTCACGTATCAATATTGAGATTCAATATTGCAGGAAAGGTACGTAGACGCAACGGAGATGATAAACACTATATTGACCTCACGAGCATACCCATGAACCATACCAATCACCTCCATAGCTATAACTCATAATTTCCTTAATCCAATCCCACTCGAAAAACAATTTCGAAATCACTCGGACAGCACTCTGACGTAATATTTTATGTATACTAATAATATCTTGAAATAATACGGAGTAAATATATATATGTAAATCGATTGAGAGAGTTTAGAGAAAAATATTTTCAAGTTTCTATGAAATAATGAAGCCTATTGAATTCTATTTATAATAGATTTTTGAATTATTAAAGTGAATTATTAAAGTATAAATTATTAAAGTGAATTATTAAAGTATGAATTATTAAAGAGAATTATTAAAGTATGAATTATTAAAGTGAATTATTAAAGTGAATTATTAAAGTTAAAGTAAAGTAAAAATAAAGTAAAGGTAAAGTTTAAGTATAGTAAAAGTATAAAACTATGTACGTATAATACGCGTATAAATATATATAATATTAATTTAAATCGTTATATATATTTAATAAAATAAAATATAAATATCGTTATCTTTATCATACTGGTTAAGTAATGAGTTGTCAAAAGTGGTTCTAGATATTTATAAAAGTTATATACGTTTTAATAATAAAGTTCTTATTAAACTGAAAACGTTTTTGTACGTTTGAAACTAAATCAAATAAATATAATAATTTTGTTTTCCAAAACCAAATATATTTTTAAGAATCATTTTGTTTAAAGGTTAAAATAATGGAAATCGTTATATCATAAAATGTTTTTAAAAAATAGAATCATATATATTCATAATAGGTTTCAAGTTTTTAAATTACAGTTTGTTAGTGAAGCATGGGATAAAGTTCAAAGGTTAAATAAACGTATGAAATCATCTTAATGAAAAATGTCGAGTTACTTAACTTGTCGATATCCAACATCTAAGTTATTTACACTTCACGTTCTTACTTATAAATCACTTTACCATTTTCCGAATGTTGTCAAAAAGAATAGATTTCTTAAATCACAGTGGACCTCATAACATAGACCCGTAATCATATCATAATGTATCTGATAAATCAACAATTTGATATTATCTTCTAATTCCATCGATAAACATATTGAAACAAATACGATCATGTAAAGTATTATACGTTTAATACTTTATTAATATTCTCAAGTTATAATATATATATACATATATATACATATTTATTTATATATAACGGTTCGTGAATCGTCTGAATTTGGTCGAGGTTATAATGAATGTATGAACACAATTTAAAATTCTTGAGATTTAACTTAACAAACTTTGCTTATCGTGTCGGAATAATATAAAGATAAAGTTTAAATTTGATTGGAAATTTCCTGGTTGTCACATCAACACCCTTTTCTCTCTATTATTTCATGAAACCCACCTGCAACTATTTCTGTTACAGCTTCCGTTTTGCATCTATTTACAACTCACTGCTGCTACTGCAGCTTACTTTTCGATTCTGTATATATAACGAGCATAATTGTGATGATGGTGGGGGAACATGTTATGATCATACTTAATCAAGTATCTATTCATACAAAGTGATATTATTTAAATACCGATGAGCTATCTTTTATAATTATGTAATGGAAGATGATGTATTGATGAGGTACATGATGATGAATGATTGAGCTGAGGATGCGTTTGTGCTCCTGTACCATACGAACCCCATGCCTAATTAACCATCGAACAGCCTATTCATGCATGTTAATGGGCTAGCTATTTGGACTTCTAATTAGTTTGTGTTGGGCTAGAATTACTTTTGCATATGTAGGCCGATGAGGTTATACTTGTTAGGCCGGATCAATATTGGTTAGCATAGGTCCAAATTCCATCACCACACATCACTTAAACGATTTCTATTATTCACAGTGTTCTTATTTCTATTTTCTATACCGTCGAACAAAGAAAGAGTTACAAAGTAAAGAGATAATAATAAGGATGATAGAATTACGATTGATGAAAATGTGATTTTATGAGAATAATGGATATTTTAGATTAATATGATTTTTGATGATGATTATGATTATAATTAGAGGATAATTAGAATTTTGATGTTTAGTTATGATCATGCTAAAAGAATCGATGATGATGAGCTGATGAAAGATGATTCGAGTGAGGTTGAATAATGATGGAAGATAATGAAGAAGGTAGTTTTTATTACCAAAGTATTATTATTATTATTATTATTATTATTATTATTATTATTATTATTATTATTATTATTATTATTATTATTATTAATTTTATCATTTTTATTATTAATGTAATTATTATTATTATTATTATTACTATTATTTTCATTACGGTTATAAATATAAAGGTTATAGATACAAGTATTATTATGAAAAGGATTAAGTTATAATGAATTATTAATAAAATTATTATTTTCATTGATATTGATATTATTATTATTACTTCATCATAATTATATTATTATTATTACTACAAATCAAATGACTAGTATTATTATCAAAATTAATATTATCATCATTAAGTCTAATTATTATTATTATTATTATTATTATTATTAACACTATTTTAGTATTATTAAAGTCATTATTTAACAAACTAAAAGTTATTTATATAAAAATATATCTAATACATATATAATAACTATATAAATATTACACACTATTTTGTTTTAAAAATAAAATGTTATTATTTATTATTATATAATATTAATTAAGTTGCATATAAGATATAAATATATTTTAGTATAATCAGGTATATAAATGTTATTATTAATACCATATAGGAATAAATACTTAAATATACATTATTAACATAACTTAAATATAGATATATATACATAACATTTGAAATAACGAATACATTACTATTTTAAGAAAAATAATATATATAACTAATATATACAAACTGGTTTGATTATTATTATATGTTAATTATAGGTTTAATATATATAATTGATATAGGTTCGTGAATCTGAGGCCAACCTTGCATTGTTCAGTTTCGTCGTATGCATATTTTTACTACAAAATATCGTATAGTGAGTTTCATTTGCTCCCTTTTTAAATGCTTTTACAATATATATTTTGGGACTGAGAATACATGCGCTTTTATAAATGTTTGACGAATAGACACAAGTAATTAGAAACTACATTCTACGATTGAATTGTTATACCGGATATCACCTGTTTGAGCTTGGTAACCTAAGAATTTGTGTTTATTATAATTGTCACCAATCGACGCGAATCCTAAAGATAGATCTATGGGCCTTGACAAGCCCCAGTCAGAGAATTTGAACTGCTTTAGTACTTCGTAGTTTTTATGTTTGGGGATATTCTAAATGCATTTTGTTAATGTCGGTTACCAGGGTTCAATTCGTATGAATGATTTTTACAGCAGTGAGCAGACTTGCACAGATTGTTTTCGAAAAAATGAAAATCTTATGGTCTACAAAAATGATAGAAATGATTGATTATGATAAACTAATGAACTCACCAACCTTTTGGTTGACACTTGAAAGCATGTTTATTCTCAAGTATGAAAGAAATCTTCCACTGTGCATTTGTTCATTTTAGAGATATTACTTAGAGTCATTCATGACATATTTCAAAAGACGTTGCATTCGAGTCATTGAGTTCATCAAGATTATTACTAAGTCAATTATAGTTGGATATATTATGAAATGGTATGCATGCCGTCAACTTTCAATGTAATGAAAGTTTGTATTTTAAAAACGAATGCAATGTTTGTAAAATGTATCATATAGAGGTCAAGTACCTTGCGATGTAACCAAATGTAATGTATTCGTCCAGATGGATTAGGACGGGTCGTCTCATTTTAAGCCTCACCAATGGAATATCCCTTCCATATCCAAGCATAGATAGGTGCAGTCAGCCTCGAGTTCGCGGATGCGATTAAAGTCCTCAGATAGTTCCTAAATGACATTGACATATTATTTGTTAAAGATTTTTTAAATATTTGTCAATGCTATATAAACAAATACATTTAACTGTTTCTCTAAAAAAGTATCTAACTCACCCAAAAAGTTCCCCTTAGTATGTTGAAGAAGATGTATGTGACATCAACGGTATATATATATATATATATATATATATATATATATATATATATATATATATATATATATATATATATATATATATATATGTTGTACCTTTCAGCTCTATTCAGCTGGTCAATGGCGAGTGCACGTGTTTGACTAGTAGAGGCATCATTGTTTGGTGTTGTATTTGTGATTCAATTCATTAATATGCAAACAAAGAACAAAATACTCATTTACATCACAGATCAATTATTTGATTTAAAATTGTCGGATAAAATATATATGCTGTCATTTTCAATCCTAAGCAAACTATATTGGTATTGTATCTTTAAAGTTCACAATACATATTGATGTAACATAAATTAAACCCTAAGTAACAGTTGGGATTCTGCAGATAATTAGCAAATAATATATACAGGTGCAATATCATAAATGAACATTTGGTATGAACTTAAAGGTATAACACATTAAAATCACAGACTCACACCTGCATGAGTGTAAGTCCAAAGAAAAACACTGATATTATCTATGCACATAACTGTGAGATAAAATCGATTCAGGTACAAATAAAAAAGCATAAATACAGATAAAGTGTAGATATGTTGTTTGATTTTAATGATTTCAAATAAACAAATGTGATGATAAACTTTGTTCTAAATTTTTTAGGTTTTAAACAGATATTTTTAAAATACCGGATCATTTTTGCCATTAATTAGTTTTTTCTAAATGGGCCGGGTCAAGTAGCTTATTACGGAGTATTAAAAAATACGAAATATTTTACTATAGGTAAAATACCTAAACTTCTTCATCATCTGATAAGCTTAATGGCCAAATCACCCACCATTTATTCTCGAAAATTTTAAATTAACCGCCAACCTAATTGACACCACTAATTGACATAAAACAACTTCCGATCATAATTGAAACAAACTGCCAGTCTCATTTACTGTTGTATTATTTTCACAAACCCTAGCAGTGATCCAAACTCCTTCAAATCGCTACTACAAACCGTCAGTTAATCATTTTGTTGTTTTGCGATTACATAGTTCTATACACAATCCCACGAACTCTGTAGGTAACTGCAGAAACCCGCTAAATTCGATAAATTCAAGAACTTGATACATCAAACATCATGGTACGTGTGTGATTTCAATTCTATTGTATGTATACCTAGAACTACTAGTATTGTTAAGGTATTAGTATTGTTATTATTGTTAGATTCTTATTATTAATTTTTTTCATGTATACAGAGCCAAAACAATAGGACTAAAAGAGGAGTTAACAAACTTAAAGAAAAATCAGTGATTCCTTGGGCAGGCGATAGAAAAATATCAAGCTATGTTGGCCAGTAACATAGGTGTTCTTACAAGGCATAGGATTGATTTTATTGAGGATGATTGGAAAGTAGTATCTGAAGATGAGAAAGACGCGTTATGGTTGGACATAAAGGTATCAAATCATAACTTATAAGAATTTTGTTTCATAAAGGTATCAGAATTTGTTAAACTAATGTTTAATTATATATGTAACAACATTTACAGGAACATAATTTTTTCAAAGATGATTTTGCGAAGAAAACAAAAGCTTCATCATTGTAACGGGGCTTTTAAGAGATTCAGGGCCAAGTTAAGAATGTATATGGTTCAAGGCAAACTTCCTTATGAAGAATGTCCAGATTACGGTTTCATAACTGCAGCAAAATGGAGACAATTTTGTGAACTTGAAGATACACCAGCAAAAAGAGTTAGTGTTATTCATTTGCTTTTAAACATGTATGGAATTACATTTTTAAATTGATGGAAACTAATGTGCTTTTTAATCCCATGCAAATTGTAAAGAAATTACGGGAAAAAGGCAGATTAAACGCCTTGAAACAACCAAAAGATAATTACACCCGTGTAGGTCGTTCAGGTTATCGAGGCCATCCAAGAATAATGGGATATGGAGAAAAAAGATCCTGAAAAGCATACAGTATACCACGATATCTCCAATCCTGCTACAAGGAATTATGTACTCGGAAGGATGAAGCGAACGAAAGAAACGAAGAGGCCAATAATTCCAGATACGAATGAGTCCTTTGTAGATAAAATTGTAATATACTTTAATTTGTATTTATAGCCTTATTAACCTAGAATTGTTTTATAACCAATTAATTTTCTTGTTTTGTTCCAGGTTAACACAGATAAACAAGGTGAGGATGCCTTGTTAGTTAATGTGGAGAAAGAACACGGCGATAGAACCAGAAGTGTTAGTAGCACGCTAGGATATAGCAAATTTGGTAAGCAACAAAAGGGAGACCAATTCGTAACAATGGAAAAGGTACAGGAATTTGTGGTTAAGGAGGTGCAAAGGGTGGTGGTGGAAAGAGAAAAAACTGGAACACATGAAACTTCACATGAAACAGCTACAACACCTGAACATCATGACCCGACAGAACATCTCGACATGACAGGAAATATGCAACTTGTAGACGAACAGGTCGACGAACCGGTAAATGTACTGAAAGTCTTACAGGTAGACGAACTGGAACAGGTAAACGAACAGGTGGTGTTGAATGACAAGTTTGTTGAGAGAAAACGGGGAATGGAAGATCACCCAGTTGTGGAGAAACAAGTGGAGATCCAACAAATAGAGGAGGAACAAGATAGAGTGGCCAACCCTCTTTGATTTCATTGCACTCTCCTAAATACAAGACTGTATAACACAGTAAGACTTATTTCTAAATCAATAATAGTTGTTAATTTAAATCTTGATTACATTTACATTATGTCACATTAGACAATATCATTTGTTCTTTTATTTGTTTAATTTTGAATAGGGCTTGGGGTCCTTTGCAATGGAATGTAGTTAAGGTTAGTCATCCTAGCTGTCTACAAACAGTCCTCCAAGTTGTTCATCCATGTTTTCATGTTCATGTTAATGTTACGTGTGACATGTTAAATTAATAAATGTGTATAAACGTGTGGTTATAATGCGGTGCAATCAACAACCCAGCAGTTGGGAGTGTTGATATTATGTGCTCAGTTGGATGCATTCGATCGTAAGTAGTCGTATAAAAAAGGAAGTTATTAATATTGACGAAGTAAGTATTTTAAGTTATGAATTATTAAATTTTATCTTTAGGTATATGTTACAAAAAGCTTATATTTTATATGTATATGTATATATGCATATTTATATACATATTTAAAATTTACAGCTTTCATGGGATGAACGTTGTTTATCTACAATCGATCTCGACAATATTATGGAAAAATGGCTTTTGTGGTCTCCTTTTTGATGTCTGGTATGTGTAACATTTATGTGATATGATATTGCGTGTCAATAGTCTTGGAGATTTGGTATTATTGTTAAAGTCCATATATTCATGCATGTTCAAAATACTTTTCTTTCAAAACAAGTAAACCAATTCAAGGGATTTTTTGAAGAGCCAAGGTGGATTTTTTGAGCTGCAGGATGCTTTGCTTTGAAATGGAGTATATAAAAATAAACTGTAAGCAGCTTTTTTCATTTGTAATAACTAGATGATTTAGATTTATGACTTTTTCATTTGTAAATGTTATGAAGATAATTTATATGTATATTTGGGTTTTATTTATTAATAAAAATAATTATTGTTTTATTCTTGTTGATCTATTACATTTACCAGTATTTACTAGTTATGCAATTCAAGACGTCTAATAGCACAACCAATTCAACACGTCTATTTGCTTTTTAAATTTCTGTTATAATACAACATGTCTACTTACAGAAGTCTGTTATATTTGGTGGCAATTTGAAATATTTAATTTTTAAATTTTTAAAAATTTAAAATTTTAAATATTTTAAAAATTTTGGCGGGTTTATAAAAATATCCCGGAACACGTCTAATTGCAAATAGATGAACACGTTGATTGCAACTACATGAACACATCTAATTGCAACTAGATGAACACGTCTAATTGCATCTAGATGAACAAGTCTAATAGTGACTAACGGAATATACAGGAACACGTTTAATTGCAATTAACGGAACACGTTTAATTGCAACTAACGGAACACGTCTAATTGAAACTAACGGAACACGTCTAATTGAAGATAACGGAATACGTCTAAAAGACATAAACGGAACAGCCTATTCTAACGATTTGACAACACGTCGAATTATTAGTTTTTAGAGCGGTTCCTTGAACCGCACTATATGAGTACCCTCAATTGGAACTGTCACATGTAGACGTGTTGTTCAACACGTCTAAGAGGCTTTTTCCACACGTCTAAAAGAGCCGGAATGTAGTAGTGTAAACTTGTTTTTCAAAGTTAATCCGAAGCTAGGGAGATTAAAGGTACAAGTGAATACTCTTTTAATTATATGTCTTTATCTTTATTATTCTGTTATTCAAAATCCCTTTCATAAAACCTCAAAACATCTAGTTTGATATTAGTAACTAATCGATTGAATTACCTGCTCCCAGTAGAACGAACTTCACTTATCAACTATTTATTACTACACCGATCGGACCAGTTGCCTGTAATTTGTGATAGTATTTAATTGTTTGTTTTGTTTATAAATTTAAAAATTGTTTATCACACATATATTACGGTTTGCCAACGAATTGTAGTCTAAGACTGCTTTATGTTCTTCAAACAGATCAGTAATCTATATGTTATGTATCTTTCAATTTAGACCACACGACAATTTTAGCAATATTATCTAATGGCTATGTCATCTTTCAATTCAGAAGGAGTTATATCATCAGCCGCCATCTCCCAATCTTGTAATTTGTGCTTTATGATTGCTATGTCATTATCGAGTTTTCCAAACTTGGTAGTGGCCTATTCTCTTAGCTCCTTTTTAAGCCCTTTTTAATGCTCCTTTAGAATCTCGAGTCTCTCCACCAAGGGATTCCATCGTGTATTCGTGTTCAAACCAAAAATCTAAACATGGTCACGATTGATTACACGCATCTTGGATTTTCGAATCGCAATAAATTCTAATACTTCAGATCTATTTAAGCCTCATATCCAATCGCATCTTAACTGACAGTTAACATCATTTGCATTTATAGTAAGGATGAATGTCATGCATTATCTAATTTTTTAGGAGTGATCAATAAATTTTTAAGTTTTTAAGTTATAAAGACTATACTCCATCTATCCCATTACAATTGTCCACTCACTTTTAGAAAATTCCACTAATTTAATTCTCCACCAATCAAATGTCTTCTCTCTCTAGAATAACTTCTTCTTATTGGTTGAAACACAAAGTGGACACTTGTAAGAGACATCCCAAAATAAAAATGTAGACACTTTTGGTGAGACGGAGGAAGTATTATATTAATATAATTTAATTTAATTAATACTCCGTATAAAGCAAAAGGACTATTATTATAATTTTAATCGTTATCCATATTACTTAATTAATTTAATTTATAATATATTATATTATTATTTTCTAATTATAATGAAAACCTTGATTTTGAAAATAAAAAGCAAGTTAATTGCTTGTTGACCAAGTACGAAAAGGAAGGAAAGTATTTATTAGATAACAATTGCGATTCAAATCAAAGGTTTATTATTATTATTATTATATAACTAAAACCCTAATCACCAACATACTCCGTATATAAACGTACCCTATTTAATACATACACATTTTTATTGTTATTCCTCCGTTTATGCTTAAACAGATGGACTCGAATATGTGGCATCTAAGTCTCTCCCAGATGCCAACTCCGTCATCGTTACTGTCGGCATACGCATCGATGTCAACATCAATCATGCTCTTCCGTACAATGTTTAACCAGCTCTTCCCAATAGAACTCCAACGTTACGTTATTAATGTTTTCGTCTCTACTGGAAACCTAATAAATCCTCAGAAAAACTAACATTCGTGTTTGAAGAAAATGATGTCATGATCTCCAACCATATGTTTGATGCCGCTGAGTCCTTTCTTTGTAGCCGAATCAACCCTGATTCCAAACGTCTTAGGTAACTCGCTATATTTACTTTTTAATATATAAAATAAACGTGTATGTATGTATTATGGTTTTACATAATAACTGATCTACGCTTACCATTTAAATGTGAAAAAAAAAGTATATCTCTATGAAAAAAAAGTATATATCTATGGACCACTAATTGGCTCGATCAGTTCCTAATGTTAATTAAAAAAAGGGATCGATTTAGCTTGTTTAACTTTTTAATATGCTCCTTCAATCCGTCCTAGAAAAAATTTTCCTTACCATTTTTTGTTGAATTTAAGGTACATGAGCAGTCCTAGAAAAAAATTTCCTTACCAATTTTTTGTTAGATTTGAAGTATATTTGTCAGGTTTGCCTTACTCCCATATATTAATGATAAGGTTAAGTTAGAGTGAATCTATTTGAGAAACAAAGTATTAAAAATATTAACAACTTAGAATGTTTGATCCCAGAAAACACTTTTAATATCTAATTTTGAATCTGTATAAAGTTAATATGTGATTCAATGATCATAGGATCACGAAATCAGCGAATGAAGAACACATAAACATCAAGTTTGCGGAATCAGAGGAGATAGTAGATTCATTTGAAGGAATTTCAGTTACGTGGACGTACGTTCCTCAAGAATCACAAGAACAAAAGGAAGGAGGAAAGGGTGACAACAGTTTTGGTAGGCCAAAGAAAAAGTACATCGAGCTTAAATTCGATAAAGAGTACAGAGACATTATAATAAGCTCTTACTTGCCATTGATAATTAAAAAATCACAAGATCTCAAGAATGAAAAGAAGGTAGTGAAGCTATATGACTTACAAACTTATGGAGGAGGGCATAAAGGATCTGTGAAATTGGACCATCCATCGACGTTTGACACATTGGCGATGGATCCGAAGATGAAAAAGGCGATAATTGATGACTTAGAGTTGTTTTTGAAAAGACGAGATTTTTATAAAAAAGTTGGGAAGGCATGGAAGAGAGGGTATTTATTGTACGGTCCACCTGGAACAGGAAAATCGAGTTTGATCGCTGCTATAGCGAATTACTTGAAGTTTGATATATATGAATTAAAGTTGATGGATATTGGAGGTGATTCTAGTTTAAAGAGTATGATGTTAAGAACATCGAATCGGTCGATACTTGTGATTGAAGATATTGATTGTAGCGCACCTAATCGGAAAGAAACTCTAGCAAAACGCGCTCGTGATCCCCAGGTTTGTAAGTTTGTTCAATTTGATTAATATGTTTTTTTTTTGTTTCATAAAAATATTGGACAATAAATGTGGAACGGATACGAATGATTATTCTGATGTATTTGTTTCACTTTATTGCCACATGTAGTTCTCTTTATCGGGGCTTTTGAACTTCATAGACGGGTTGTGGTCATGTTGTGGGGATGAACGTATCATAATATTTACGACAAACCATAAAGAAAGACTTGATCCAGCATTGCTTCGACCAGGACGAATGGACGTACACATTCACATGTCATACTTGACAGTTGATGGATTCAATACACTAGCAGCTAACTACCTAAACATTAACGACCACCATTTCCAATTTACGGAAATCAAAGAGTTAATCAAATGTAAGAAGGTCACGCCGGCTGAGGTGGCAGAGGAACTGATGAAGTCTGATAATGCGGAGGTTGTGTTAGATGGGCTCGTGAACTTTTTAAAACGTAAGAAGGTGGAAGAAGATGAAATTATAGATGAAATCAAAGGGGGGAATGAAGGAGATGATGATAATCAAGTCCCAGAAGCTAAAAAGGCCAAAATTGTACATTGATTCAAGATTAATATGTATTCTTAGCTTCTTACCCATTAGTATGTTCCAACACAACCATCGAACCTATTATATATAACTGCAACCATTTGTTTTCTTTCCTATTCTTGTTCAACCCACAAACATAACCACTTTCGAATACCAATTTAATTAACTAATACTGTTAATTGATTGTCATTATCACTTGGCATGCAACTTGAATCATAAAAGGAGACAGCGAATATTATTTTTATTGTTGATGATTATGGGGTGGGACAACACACATTGAAGACTTTTGTTATCTTACACCCACCATTTAATAAATTAATACCGAAACTGTTTCAGTCTCGATCAAACGTCACCAATCACTACTGTTTCTGCAACTTTTGAGCCTCCTGCTACGCTGCTATTCCTGTTTGTTTTCTGTTTTAAAACATGCTACCAAAGTTCCTGCTATTCGTTTAGTATTTATATGAAGTGGGCCGAGACTTATTTTCTGTTTGGGCCGTGATTTCCATTCCATGTTGGGCCGATGAGTTAGGATGCTGGATCGAGATTAAACTTGGGCTTGTGAAGAAAATTGGGCCACGTTATAACAAGCCTATCGTTATATTTTTTTTGGGTTCCTGTCAACTTTAATACACAAACGCATACACTTATTTAAGTGATGATGGACATGATAGTGATGATTATGATGATTTTAATGTATGATGATGATGGTATTACGTATGATGAGGATAAGGTTATGTTAATTATGATAACATGATGATAAAGATTAAATAATAATAATACATGAGGTGTTACCTCGATGGTGATAATGATGATGATGGGATGATGTGAACGATGGTGATTTTATGTTATATATGTTTATGATGATGAGTTGATATAGTTTAAGTAATGATGATGATGTTAGTTCATGATGATGATGATATATGAATAATGATAATGGCGAAGTTATGATTATGATTATAATTATGATCATGATGATAACCCTGTTTGTTTTCTGTTCGATTTCACCACGATCACACTCGATCGTTCGATCTCTCGTTCTCTCGAAGGGTATAAACTATAATTCAATCTTTTTATTTTTGATGTTGGTAATTTTGATTTATATATATTATATAGTTATGATTACGATAAACATATAATAATTATTATTAAATTAATTATTATTATTACTATTATGATTAATATTATTAACATTGACATTTATTATTAAAATTTTCATTTAGTTATTATTATTACTAATAGTACTATTATTATCATTATTATTATTATAATTATTATTATTATCATTATTATTATCATTATTATTATTTTATATTATTATTATTATTATTATTATTATTATTATTATTATTATTATTTCTATTATTATTATTATTATTATTATTATTATTATTATTATTATTATTATTATTATTATTACAAACTATTATTATTATTAACATCATTGATATTATTACTGTTATCATTATTGTTAAAAAATATCAATTTTATAAATATCATTTAGTAAAAGTATTATTATTATTATTATCATTATTATTATTATTATTATTATCATTATTATTATTATTATTATTATTATTATTATTATTATTATTATTATTATTATTATTATTATTATTATTATTATTATTATTATTATTATTATTATTATTATTATCCTTAACTTAGTATTATTACAAGTATTAATTTTTGTAAACAGAAAATATTTATATAAAAATATATTTATGTATACTAATATAACATAGTATTATGTTTTAACTAATATAATATTATTTATATTGATATAACGTTAATTAAATTATATATCAAATAAGCATTATAATATATTATAAGTATTAATAAAATTATATATAAATATTAATCTTAATACATAACTAAATATGCATAAATTTGTTTGAGTACGATTATATGTGTTAATATATATATATATATATATATATATATATATATATATATATATATATATATATATATATATATATATATATATATATATATATATATATATATATATATAGGTTCGTGAATCCGAGGTCAACCATGCATTGTTCATTTCAGTCGTATGATATTTTTACTACAAAATATCATATCGTGAGTTCATTTGATTCCCTTTTACTCTTTACATTTTTTAGACTGAGAATACATGCGTTGTTTTTATAACTGTTTTATTAAATGCCTTTGAAATCTATATTTTTGGACTGAGAATACATGAGATGCTTTTATAAATGTTTGACAAGATAGACACAAGCAAAACATTCCTCGAATAAATTATTATACAGATAGAAGTTCTGTTGATTATTATTGAATTAGTTTGACGCTATAACTGCCACTAATTGATGTGAATATTTCCCCTGATTATTATAGCTTGGTAACCTAAGAATTAGGAAACGGGTATGGCCCCTAATTCACGCGAATCCTAAAGGTAGCTACCGGGTTTAACACCCCCACCTAGAATGTTCACTAGACGGAAGAGCTAGTAGGCGTGGTGTTTAGTACTTCGAGGTTTATATATTTATTACAGACTGAAAGTTCTGTTTATTTTGGGGATATTTATGATGCGCATTAAATATTAAGGTCGGTTACCAAGCAAAGAAAGTAAAGTGAATGTTATATATCGAGAGAATGATTTTATACACAGGTTATGTGTATGTTATTTTGTACACAAGATATGTGTACGGTTACTAAGCTTTATGAAAAATGGTTTCGGTCACTAGAAATGTGTACTGTATTTAAAAGATATCGCATGTACATTACAGGTGCGTATAAGATTCGGGCCCATTTGTACCATGCACATTTAAATCATGTGGTCTATCAAAATGATGAATCTTATTGTCTTATAATAAACTTATGAACTCACCAACCTTTTGGTTGACACTTTAAAGCATGTTTATTCTCAGGTATTAAAGAAATCTTCCGCTATGCATTTGCTCATTTTAGAGATATTACGTGGAGTCGTTCATGGCATACTTAGGACAGTACCTCACAATGGGACCAAATGTTGAAGACTTCGTCCAGGTGGATTAGGACGGGCCTTCACAGGTAGTATCAGAGCGGTGGTCTTAGCGAACCAGGTCTTGCATTAGTGTGTCTAACTAATAGTTGTTAGGAAGCATTAGTGAGTCTAGACTTCGACCTTAGTTGCATATTATAAGTTTTGTTTATCATTCCTAGTGAAAAATTACCTGCTTATCATTCCTAATTCTAGACATGTAGCGACCCCGACAAATCGTCAAATGACGGCGTCATCTACGTATGGTCCCATTACATGGTCGTAAGTCTTTATAACAAAGTTTGACCGAAAAGTATGTCGCATTCATTTCATAAAAGGGTGTTTCAAAGTTTACAAAAGTAGTTTCCATAACAAGTACATAACAATGTTTAAAGTTTGTATGAAACACGTGCGACACGATTAAAAGTAGTCAAAAAGACGCTCCACGTATGCAAGTATACTCGACATCCAATGCAAGTATCAAATAGTATGAGCGGAAGCATGTATCACCTAAGTTCAAGGACCTGAGAAAAACATAGAGAATCTGTCAACGAAAACGTTGGTGAAATCATAGGTTTAAATAAGTAAATGAGTAATAGTAAGTTGAACCACAAGATTTGCAACATCGATAAAGCCATAGTACATTCTAAAAGTTAATATTCACGAGCACCCAATTATCAAAGCTTAACGTTCCGTCCGTTGAATACCCCATCAATTAGTGCTAGAACAACACTGTTCCCGAAAATATATTTCATTCGTAAACGGTAGCGAACCGTTTGAATGAGGGTTTGTCAAACCCATATGGCCATATAACATAAGTTCTCGCTTACACCATCTGATGTAATTAATGATAATCGGATTGAGGATTTTCGTTCTAAACTCGTATGTAGAATGTTTGTTTTCCCGTTCTTGTGTTCACTTAGTTCAAAAGAATCGTTTATGTTTTCTCATCCCAAAAGTAAGTTTAAAAGAGTAAAAGTGGGACTATGATCTCACCTTTGATTGCAAGAGTGAAATAGTACTTCAACAAGTAAACGTGCAAAGAACAATGCTAGTCTCGACCTAAACAATTAGGTTGTATCAATAACGATAGTCACGAAGGGTCAAAGATGTTCAATTAGTCCTATGGCTCAATACGACTCGATTAATATAGCATGTGAAGCAAATTGTCAAGTTTCATGCAAGATACAAGTATAAAAGCATGTTAGGAAGATTGCATAATTAATTGGTTAAGTTTGACAAAAAGTCAAACTTGGTCGGGTCAAAGTCAATGAAAAAGTCAACATGTTCGGGTCGGGTCCCGGACAAATTTTCCATGCTAATTATTCATATACAAGTATATTAAAACAAGTTTCATGTGAATCGGAGGTCGGTAGCTAGTCAAACATTTCACGTTAAAAGGGACATGGAGGTCAGAATCTGTCCAGGCCATTTGGCGCGCCGCGCGGGGTAGGGTGCGCGCCGCGCGACCTGTAGTTCAGCTATTTTTCTGTTTTGCAAAACTATGCATGAGCCAAAATCAATTTTAACACAAAACTTGACCCGCAAACACCTATAACGCCTATCATACATCGTTGGAAAGGTATTTTGACGAGGAATGCAACTAAACACATATCATCAATCAAACTTGCACTTAAAACAATCAAAAACCGCAATTAATGTTCCATAATCAATGCATACAAGTCAAAATTGCAATTTAATGATTTGGCAACCAAAATACATGAACGATATGCCGTTTCGAAGGTAATTAAGCATACAACACAACCTAACACTTACAAGTAACATTAACAAGCATTTAATGCATCAAATATTCAATTTACTTCTATCAAACCCTAACCCAAAATCACAAATTCAACAATCTTGCATATGAAACTAATCCATGTCAACCTACATACCAATTTGAAGCTAGTGATGTTAGGAACACAATTAAAACATGAACTTTCATCATTCAACAACATATGAACACCTAAAACTCAAGATTAAGCAAGCATTCTTTCAATATGAACTAGTTACACCAAAATAGCAAGAACAAGCATACAAATCACATAATTATACTAGACTTGAGCCATAGACACTAATTAACAACCTTTTAATTCAAAAATCTCAAGAACACATAAAATTAGTGGTTTTAGAAAGTTACCCAAATTTGATGAGGTCGGTATGGAATCGAAGAGGAGATCACGAGGAGTTCAAATATGTAATTTGTTTGGCAAGATGACCGCTAGCTCGATTTTGGATGATGAATCTTTGTATGGAAGTTGAGAGAAAAGTTGAAGTAGTAAGAGTGAAAGATATGAGATTGAATGGATGAGGATGAGGGTTGACTCTTTGACCTAGTCAAAAGTTTCAACCCTTGGCAAGTTTGGTCCCTTAAATTTAAGACGGGTGTGGGGATTACCTAAACAAGATAATTCAAACACGTATCAACGAGACGTGTTATAAACATATAACGGAACATAAATAGTTAAAAGGAAAAAGTTGACGGAAAAAGGCGGGATGTTACATTACCTACACCTTAAAAGAAATTTCGTCCCGAAATTTAGGTAGGCGTAGTAGTCGTTGTTTCTTCCTCAGAATCTGACGTTTCCGGAACCGGAAATAGATGAGGGTGTTTATTTCGCATTTGATCTTCCCTTTCCCAAGTAAACTCGGGTCCTCTTTTGGCGTTCCATCGGACCTTAACAATCGGGATCCGGCTTTGTTTTAATTCCTTCTCGACGTAGTCCACAATTTCAACCGGTTCCTCCACAAAATGGAGTTTGTCATTAATAGTAAGTTCCTCGAGAGGGACGACGATATCGGGCTCGGCGAGACACTTCTTCAAGTTAGATACATGAAAAGTAGGATGGACGGAGCTTAGTTGAGGCGGAAGGTTTAAACAATAAGCAACGGTTCCAACACGTTCTAAGATTTCGAAAGGACCAACGTACCGCGGATTTAGTTTCCCACGTTTCCCAAAACGGATGACACCTTTCCAAGGTGCGACTTTTAACATGACGCGGTCACCGACTTGAAATTCGAGGTCTTTGCGTCTTTTGTCGGTATAGCATTTTTGACGACTCCGGGCCGTCCGAAGCCTATCTCGGATTTGAAGAATCTTCTCGGTGGTTTCGTGAATGAGTTCGGGCCCGGAAATTTGCACGTCACCCACTTCGGCCCAACAAAGAGGAGAGCGACATTTTCGACCATATAACGCTTCAAAAGGTGCGGCCTTAATACTCGCGTGATAACTATTGTTGTAAGAGGATTCGGCGAGAGGTAAGTGATTGTCCCAAGCTTTTCCAAAATCAACAACGCAGGCTCGTAACATATCCTCTAAGGTTTGTATTGTACGTTCACTTTGCCCATCGGTTTGGGGATGATATGCGGTACTCATGTCTAAACGCGTCCCCAACGCTTCTTGTAACGTACGCCAAAATCTAGAAACGAAACGACCATCTCGGTCGGAGATAATCGATAACGGTACTCCGTGTCGGGCTACAATCTCTTTAATGTAAAGTCGTACAAGTTTCTCCATTTTGTCGGTTTCTTTCATGGCGAGAAAGTGTGCGGATTTGGTGAGACGGTCAACAATGACCCAAATAGTATCATAACCGCCCGACGTTTTCGGTAATTTGGTGATAAAATCCATCGTGATCCTTTCCCACTTCCATTGCGGAATCTCGGGTTGTTGAAGTAACCCAGACGGTCTTTGGTGTTCGGCTTTGACTTTAGCGCAAGTCAAACATTTGGCAACGTATCTAGCAACTTCCTTTTTGATGTTCGGCCACCAATATTGTTCTTTAAGGTCATGGTACATCTTATTGGCGCCGGGATGAATCGAGTATCGCGATTTGTGGGCTTCGTCTAGAATGAGGTTTCGTAGATCGCCATATCTAGGCACCCAAATTTTTCCGGCGTAATATCGAAGTCCGGTCTCCTTAACTTCGAATCGGGAGACGAGAATGTTTAAAAGTTCGCGTGCGATGTTGTTGTCCTTAAGAGCTTCATCTTGGGCTACCCGAATTTGGCTATTAAGGTTGGAGTGGATGGTGATATTCAAAGCTCGGACACGAAGAGGCACCGCTCTTTCCTTTCGACTTAAGGCATCGGCCACTACATTTGCCTTTCCGGGGTGGTAACGAAGCTCGCAATTATAATCGTTCAAGGTCTCAATCCACCTTCGTTGTCTCATGTTTAGTTGCTTTTGATCGAAGATATGTTGGAGACTTTTGTGATCGGTAAAGATAGTACTCTTGGTACCAAGAAGATGATGTCTCCATAACTTAAGTGCAAAGATGATGGCACCGAGTTCAAGATCATGTGTCGTGTAGTTTCGTTCGTGGACTTTGAGTTGTCGAGAGGCATAAGCAATGACTTTCTTTCGTTGCATTAATACGCATCCATAACTGTTTTTCGAGGCATCACAATATACAACAAAATCATCATTGCCTTCGGGAAGTGACAAGATAGGAGCGGTGGTTAGCTTAGTTTTCAAGATTTGAAAAGCGGTTTCTTGTTCGGATGTCCAAACGAATTTTCGTTCCTTGTGAGTTAGCGCGGTTAAAGGACGAGCGATTAAGGAGAAATCCTTGATGAATTTACGATAGTATCCGGCGAGACCCAAGAATTGACGAATTTGAGTAGGAGTAGTAGGAGTCTCCCATTTACTAATGGCTTCGATTTTCGCGGGATCGACTTTAATGCCTTGATCACTTACAACATGACCGAGGAATTGAACTTCCTTCAACCAAAATTCACACTTGGAGAACTTGGCATAGAGTTGTTCTTTTATCAAGAGTTCAAGCACGAGTCGGAGATGTTCTTTGTGTTCCTCTTCGTTTTTAGAATAGATCAAAATATCATCGATGAACACGATAACGAATTTGTCGAGGTAAGGTTTGCACACGCGGTTCATGAGATCCATGAACACCGCCGGTGCGTTAGTGAGACCGAAAGGCATGACAAGGAACTCATAACTACCATAACGAGTCCGGAAAGCGGTTTTGGAGACATCTTCCCCCTTAACCCTTAGTTGATGATAACCCGAACGGAGATCGATTTTTGAATATACACGAGAACCTTGTAGTTGATCAAAGAGGTCATCGATGCGAGGAAGAGGATATCGGTTCTTAACCGTCAATTTGTTTAGTTCACGATAATCAATGCACATTCGTAGGGATCCGTCTTTCTTCTTGACGAACAAAATCGGAGCGCCCCATGGTGAATGGCTAGGTTGAATGAAACCACGGTCAAGTAACTCTTGGATTTGACTTTGTAATTCTTGTAATTCGGATGGAGCGAGTCTATACGGTGCACGCGCTACGGGTGCGGCTCCTGGAATAAGATCGATTTGAAATTCAACCGGTCGATGAGGTGGAAGACCCGGTAATTCGTCGGGAAATACATCGGAAAAGTCACTAACAATTGGCACATCTTCGATACGCTTTTCGTCGGCCTCGACTTTCTTAACGTGAGCAAGAATCGCGAAACAACCCTTGTGAAGTAGCTTTCGAACTTTAAGGCACGAAACGAGATTGAGTCCGGTGCAATTTTTGTCGCCATAGACAATCAATGGTTCACCATTCTCGATAGGAATTCGAATTGCGTGAAGATCGCAAAGAATGTGAGATTTATTTTTGACCATCCAATTCATACCGATTATTACATCAAAACTCCCTAATTCCATGGGTATCAAGTCAATTTCAAATTCCTTACCCAAAATGTTCAAAGTACACCCCCGGTAATATGTGTCGGCACTTAAGAGTTTTCCGTCGGCCACTTCGATAGAATAAGTAGTATCTAAGGGGTGTGGTAGAGTGCAAAGAGTAGGAGCCAAAGTCTTAGACACAAAACATTTATCGGCACCCGAATCGAATAAGCAAGTAACATAAGTGTTGTTGAGAAGAAACGTACCCGTGACTAGTTCATTGTCATCTCGGGCTTCCTCGGTGTTGATGTTAAAGGCTCGGCCTCGGTTGTTGGGGTTGGTTTTCTTTTTCGGGCATTCGTTCTTATAATGGCCCGTTTAGCCACATTCGTAACAAGTGACCGTTTTTGGAGGATTGGGCCCCTTTCGAGCGACGGGGGCGGTGCTTGTGCAATTGTTGGCCCTATGACCAACTCCTTGGCAACGGTGACAAATTAGCTTGTTACATTCGCCGTAATGATGTTTGTGGCACTTGTTGCACAAAGGTAAGTTTCCGACATAACCCTTCTTGCCGTCGTTGTTGAAGGGCTTTTTGGTGAAGGTGTTGTTGTTGTAGTTAGTTGATGGAGTGGCTTCCTATTTCCTTTTGTTGCCACCCGACTTGTCCTCGGCCTTAGGAGCCGGTACTACGATTTCATCAACCGTTTCAATTAATTGGCGAGCCATGTTCATAGCGGCTTGATGAGTAGTGGGTTTGGATGACATCACCCCTTGTTTGATGCTTTTTGGAAGACCGAGCATGTAGAGCTCAATCCTTTGAGATTCGGGGTTAACAAGATTAGGACACATCAAGGATAGTTCGGCGAAGCGTTGATTATAAGCCTTAAGATCGTTTCCGACCGCTTTCAAAGCTCTTAGTTCTTCCTCGAGCTTTCGGGTTTCTTCGCGCGGAAAGTATTCGACAATCATCTTTTCCTTCAAATCGGCCCAAGAGAGGGCATGAGCTTCATCGGTACCCACCGATTGAACATAGGTGTTCCACCAAGTGAGAGCAACACCGGAGAACGTGTGGGTGGAGTATGTGACCTTGTCTTGATCCCGACAACCGCTTATGCTAAAGACGGCCTCGGTTTGTTCAAACCAACGAGTAAGCACAACCGGTCCACCGGTTCCATCATAAGTGTGAGGTTTGCACCCCATGAAAGCTTTGTAGGAGCATCCCTCGTTTGAGTTACCGGCCCCATTGTTGTTGTTGTTGTTGTGGTTGTTGTTATTGTTATTGTTGTTGGAAGAGTGACCGGCCATGGCCGCATCTACGGCGGTAGCTATCATCCGTTCGAGAGCTTGTTCGGGAGTTTCATTGCGGCGTACACGACGAGGAGCCATTGTTCCTTCAAAACAAAAGAATACCGTTGGTTAGTATTCTAAATAATACTAACCGTGATATGGGATAAAGATAGAGAGAAAATTATCCTTGACCCGCCTTAAATTCTTTATGTCATAATGTCGGTATGTTCATATGAGTCACCGTAATATAATTTCCGGGAATTTTATTACCCTAATTCATATGTGCATTCGACATTACATCATATAGTCAAGGTGGCGTGTCAATTAAATTATACAACGCAAGATTTAGATAGGATAAGAGTAGATATGAGTAAGAGAGTTCGAGTATAAATGCACAAATAGTCAAGTAATTCCTACGTCAAGTCTATATGCCGGTTGTAGTCTAGACTCACCAATGTACCCTATGACTCGGGGTTGACACCAATGAACTCTAAATCCCTACAACCAAAGCTCTGATACCACTTGTAGCGACCCCGACAAATCGTCAAATGACGGCGTCATCTACGTATGGTCCCATTACATGGTCGTAAGTCTTTATAACAAAGTTTGACCGAAAAGTATGTCGCATTCATTTCATAAAAGGGTGTTTCAAAGTTTACAAAAGTAGTTTCCATAACAAGTACATAACAATGTTTAAAGTTTGTATGAAACACGTGCGACACGATTAAAAGTAGTCAAAAAGACGCTCCACGTATGCAAGTATACTCGACATCCAATGCAAGTATCAAATAGTATGAGCGGAAGCATGTATCACCTAAGTTCAAGGACCTGAGAAAAACATAGAGAATCTGTCAACGAAAACGTTGGTGAAATCATAGGTTTAAATAAGTAAATGAGTAATAGTAAGTTGAACCACAAGATTTGCAACATCGATAAAGCCATAGTACATTCTAAAAGTTAATATTCACGAGCACCCAATTATCAAAGCTTAACGTTCCGTCCGTTGAATACCCCATCAATTAGTGCTAGAACAACACTGTTCCCGAAAATATATTTCATTCGTAAACGGTAGCGAACCGTTTGAATGAGGGTTTGTCAAACCCATATGGCCATATAACATAAGTTCTCGCTTACACCATCTGATGTAATTAATGATAATCGGATTGAGGATTTTCGTTCTAAACTCGTATGTAGAATGTTTGTTTTCCCGTTCTTGTGTTCACTTAGTTCAAAAGAATCGTTTATGTTTTCTCATCCCAAAAGTAAGTTTAAAAGAGTAAAAGTGGGACTATGATCTCACCTTTGATTGCAAGAGTGAAATAGTACTTCAACAAGTAAACGTGCAAAGAACAATGCTAGTCTCGACCTAAACAATTAGGTTGTATCAATAACGATAGTCACGAAGGGTCAAAGATGTTCAATTAGTCCTATGGCTCAATACGACTCGATTAATATAGCATGTGAAGCAAATTGTCAAGTTTCATGCAAGATACAAGTATAAAAGCATGTTAGGAAGATTGCATAATTAATTGGTTAAGTTTGACAAAAAGTCAAACTTGGTCGGGTCAAAGTCAACGAAAAAGTCAACATGTTCGGGTCGGGTCCCGGACAAATTTTCCATGCTAATTATTCATATACAAGTATATTAAAACAAGTTTCATGTGAATCGGAGGTCGGTAGCTAGTCAAACATTTCACGTTAAAAGGGACATGGAGGTCAGAATCTGTCCAGGCCATTTGGCGCGCCGCGCGGGGTAGGGTGCGCGCCGCGCGACCTGTAGTTCAGCTATTTTTCTGTTTTGCAAAACTATGCACGAGCCAAAATCAATTTTAACACAAAACTTGACCCGCAAACACCTATAACGCCTATCATACATCGTTGGAAAGGTATTTTGACGAGGAATGCAACTAAACACATATCATCAATCAAACTTGCACTTAAAACAATCAAAAACCGCAATTAATGTTCCATAATCAATGCATACAAGTCAAAATTGCAATTTAATGATTTGGCAACCAAAATACATGAACGATATGCCGTTTCGAAGGTAATTAAGCATACAACACAACCTAACACTTACAAGTAACATTAACAAGCATTTAATGCATCAAATATTCAATTTACTTCTATCAAACCCTAACCCAAAATCACAAATTCAACAATCTTGCATATGAAACTAATCCATGTCAACCTACATACCAATTTGAAGCTAGTGATGTTAGGAACACAATTAAAACATGAACTTTCATCATTCAACAACATATGAACACCTAAAACTCAAGATTAAGCAAGCATTCTTTCAATATGAACTAGTTACACCAAAATAGCAAGAACAAGCATACAAATCACATAATTATACTAGACTTGAGCCATAGACACTAATTAACAACCTTTTAATTCAAAAATCTCAAGAACACATAAAATTAGTGGTTTTAGAAAGTTACCCAAATTTGATGAGGTCGGTATGGAATCGAAGAGGAGATCACGAGGAGTTCAAATATGTAATTTGTTTGGCAAGATGACCGCTAGCTCGATTTTGGATGATGAATCTTTGTATGGAAGTTGAGAGAAAAGTTGAAGTAGTAAGAGTGAAAGAGATGGGATTGAATGGATGAGGATGAGGGTTGACTCTTTGACCTAGTCAAAAGTTTCAACCCTTGGCAAGTTTGGTCCCTTAAATTTAAGACGGGTGTGGGGATTACCTAAACAAGATAATTCAAACACGTATCAACGAGACGTGTTATAAACATATAACGGAACATAAATAGTTAAACGGAAAAAGTTGACGGAAAAAGGCGGGATGTTACAAGACACGTCTTACTGCATTTATTGCATAGATAGTGTATAGACAGATTCATATCTTAGCATATTTGTTACTATAAACTTTGTCTGACAGCTTCCTAAGATTCCTCCGTGACTTATGAGATTTTGGTATGGTATATACATATGTAAGTTATGTATTGAAGCATACCAAACTAAATCCTATAATATATTTTTCTATCGAAAATCCTTTACCTGACCGTACAAGATGGAACTCACAATTAGTTCAAATTCCTCGGATTCCAACAGCTATTTCGATATGGATTTCCACTTGAGCTCCGAAAGCAGTGTAACCGGAATGGATCAACCAATCAGCCATCATCAATTCTGGATGAATTGGGATGGGTTCGTAGTTGACTTAATCAATGGAGACGAGAAGAAGATGATCCTTTCCACCAACCAAATTCACCTCTTGGCAAAGAACCTGAAGCACTTACCTGCGAACCTATCCGAAATACCATTTTCACCCTCATCTCCAGAATAGCTCGCAACGATTACATAATATCTACCATTCTAAATCATATTCATTCCCTTGTTCAAACCGCCAATCATCCCGGAGTAATAGAAGAAGTTAACGAGCTTCGCGTTTGAGTAGTGGCTTTGAAGAATATGGTGCAAAACTTACAAGCACCAGCAGCATCATCGCCACCAACAGTACCACCAACATCGGCACCAGTACCACCAATAACACAAGCCTCAACATCACACGCCTCAATATCACCATCTGTACTTCGAGTATGGTCTTCATTCTACATATCGTTCTACATCGATTATCTTCGTTCTACGTATCGTTCTACCTCATTTATCTTCGCTCGACATGGCGATTATGTAATCTCTAATGTTTTAGAGATTATGTACTCTAGTTCTAACCGTAAATCATATGAGTTTAATATCATATTAACTCATTAAATCCATAATTACATCTGAAGAAAATATATGTGTAAGTATATTTTCATATAGATTGTAATTAAAAATTCTTTTGTACAAACTATTAATGGTGAAAATATTTTAACGGGTAGGTAATACCCGAGGAATATTTAGATTTCACATTAACATGTTACACTGTACATTCTTCAAATCCGAATTAACAGTCATTTACTATCCTACAGACAACCACAGATATACGAATCTGTTCACCGCAGAATAACCATTTTCATTCAATTTCATATTTGGATTTTGACCTATCAGAATCCAACAAGTGGCATAATGAAGAAAACATTGGACAAAATAAAATTTGTTAGAAACAAATAAATTAACTATGAGAAATTTTGTTAAGAATCCACGCTAACAAAATCCAAGCTAACTGTTCCTATCTAACTGTTAACTCCTTATTACATTTATTTATCGCAATTTATTTATTGCAATTTTAATTCTCGCAATTTTATTTATCGTCATTTAATTTCTGTTATTTATTTTACGCACTTTAAATATCGTCGGATAAATCGGGACACGTATACAATGTTTTGACATATCATATTGATGTCATCTATATATATTATTTGGAATAACCGTAAGTCACTCTATATGCGGTAATGCTCGAGTTAACATATAAAGGGACGAGGTTGATTTTAAAATAATATATATACTTTGAGTTGTGATCGAGTCCGAGACATGTATACAATGGGTCACGATACGTATTAATTAATTCAAATATTATATATTAAACTATATATGAATTATTGAACTACTAACTGTGGGCTACTAACTGTGGACTACTAACATTGGACAATTAAAATAAATTAAAATATTGATTATAACATATGAAACTAAAAAATTCTTTAAGTTTTTCACTTGATTTCATCTTAAACCTCATTTGTATCTTGACGATTACAATTTGCATTCAAACCTTTCATGATTCTTGAAAACACCTCAATCGAGAGGATAAACCAACCGCACTTCATCTACGGAAGGAAAGATTTATGCATATAGTTATGCACCTGAAAAACTCTCGAAAACTGAATAAATGTTTAACACGTAGCTGTGCTAATTCCTTTAGCGTTATTATTACCGAAAATAACTTTGCAACTCCTGTTCTAGATAGCCAGTTTTGTCACAGCTCCAGCAAGTCAACTTCGACTTTTCGTTCGAAACAACCTTATTATAACCTTGATATATATATGCGTGCTCTTTTATTGTTATTCGAGAACCTTTTATATTCCACCATATTATCAGCAGATGTACCAGCAACCTCATTGCTCCTTTGTTTAAATCTCTCCGACAAATCACTATATTTATCTATTGAAGTCTTATCAGGAACTCATTCGGCATCTTGTAACGATAATTACCATACCAAATACCGGGAGGCACCAATCGATAATCTCGAATTTCTCAGCGATTCTACGACAACAATATATATATATATATATATATATATATATATATATATATATATATATATATATATATATATATATATATATATATATATATATATATATAACTTCTATCTCATGAATTTACGAACTTCAATTTTGAATTTCTGAAAAGCGCTTTAGCCTATGAATTAGTTTTCTGAGTTTTGAAAAAGCTGATGAAGCAGTGAAAACTGAAGACTGCCTTAATAGTCAAAATTTTGATAATAAAGAATGACATGCTGAAGAAGCTCAAAAATTTTTGATACTGAAAAACAAATTGAGCAAACCATGAAGGAGGCTGTAGACAAATCACAGAGACTAAACAGAATCCAAATGATTCAGTATCTGCTGAAGTCATTAACGAATACCTTACTCCTGACTCTAAACCTTTACGGACAAATCTTCTTCATCATCCTTCGATATTAGAAATTCTAAGATATCATCGTATCTTTCATTATAAATATCCTCGATATTTCTAAAGATATTTTCATAACTATTCTTATCTGAAATTATTTATCTCTTCGTGATATCAGTGTTACATCAGAAAGAAAACTGATTTAGTTTCTAAATTCTAAAAAATTCAAATTTAAAATATGAATGTTTTTGAAGTAGTGTTGGGAACTGAAGCATGAGTTAGTATAATATAATGACACTTGATCAACGTAATTATATTACAGTAAGTCATGCTGAGTTTCTAATGGGATGTGATGATTCACAGACCATAACGTCATCGTGTGCCATGTTACAAGACTCTTACATTCTACTTAATCTCCAAACATATCAAGAACATATCTTCCAGATAGTTCTATCTTTTCTCTTGAATTCTGGTAATTTAACCAATCAAGATCGTGCTATTATAATCACTCTCTTAGAACATTAGTCATGTTCATTCGAAACTTCATACCTACAAATTCTGGACCATTATTCGCTTGACTTAAAGTCGGGAAGAGAAAATAAAAGTATGGAACTCCAAAATATAAAGGAAATGAAGAGGGTGGATTTATAGTGAAATATCCGACAGAGCAATCAAAACAGATTAAAGCATTTAATCAAAGAGGATTCTAGTTTCCTTAATTACCGAAGAATCAAATCTTATATAGATTTCGATGATTTTCTTTAAATCTCTTGAATTCAGGAAATCAACTATGACTACGTCACCGGTTAAGACGAACATGCAATTATTCATTTCACTCTTTTGTGATAACTTCACTCGTACTCTTCACATAAACGAATTGTTTTATCCATATTACTCTATGGTAATAAAACTCTATCTATCAACTCATATTTATCATGAAAACATACTTATTGTCAGCCATGGCCATCCCAATCAAATTTCGAGACGAAATTTCTTTAACGGGTAGGTACTGTGACGACCCAGAAAATTTCGACTAATTTTAAATCAAACTCTCGATACGATTTAATATATTTTGACACGATATGCAAAGTCTGTTAGGTTGAGTCTCAAAAATTTTGAACTGTTTCATATATTCATTTGACTTTCGACCATTCCCGAGGATTCATGAACAACTATTTGTAAATAGATGTGTGTATATATATATATATATAAATAATAATTTGAAGTATAATCTGAAATATTTAATGTTGTTGTTATGAAATATGATATTATAATAATTATTATTTAAAACATATCTATATATACATAAAAGTATATTAAAAATAAATATTAAATAATTGTAATACTCGTTGGACGTTTCAATTATTATTTAGAGAAGTTTAATTCGAACTTATATGATTTTAAAATAAACGGTGATCCGAAAATGAGTTCTATAAATTTTAAGCTTACTAAAAGTATATTTAGGATCTAATTATTAAATTTTAACACTTTTTATTTTTTACCCGGGATCGAGCGCGGACAGTTGATTTAATTTTTATTTAATAATTTTAAAAACATTTAATGACCAGAATAACTATAAATATTTAATTTAAAAATTTAGAATTTTTCTGAGAACTTTTATCCGCCACTAATTATCAACGGATCACGATATAATATTCATATTAAAACTGTCGGTAGAATAGGAAGTAGATATTTTAATTCTTGCACGATTCATTTCTTTATACTTTTATATTCATATCAACTTGTAAATGAATTTCGATAGGAGTGCTGTTTATGTTTTTGTTGTAATTGTGATCTCACTATCTGATCTATAAATTTATATACATGCATACATCAAATGAACCCATATCATTTGCAGTTCTGTTTTAATTTATCAACACAAACACACCATATCACCACCACCCTATTTGACCAAAATCTTCAAAAACACCCCCATCATAAACGCCACCTTGTAACTATCGACAATCATCACCAACGGTTCATCAAAATCACCATGATCATCACCCACTCCTTCTTTGAGCAATCATTTGGCAACCACCATCAACGGAACACCATCATTCATCGCCTGTTTTGATGATTTCATTGTTCGTCTCCAACCCAAACCAAAACCATCACCCATGAACTTAAATTTTGTATTGTTATAGAAACCCACAAGAACCATCACCTTTGTTTCACTAGATAACCAAGAACCACCATCGGGTATCATCACCACACAACACTTGTTAATCACCCCTCGATCCCACTCGATCCCAACCTTATTATCTACAACTGTTGTACCATTGTTGTCTTTGAACCAACTGCTTTATGAAGCTCCACGAATACACCTTTGATCACCTCCCACCACCTTATAAACGCTAGCACGAAAACCATCACCTTCGGAAACACCATCATCGAAGACCACTGCCTTTGCTTTTCCAATCTATTTTTCTGTTTCAATCAGTCTAAACCCGAACCCGATCATCATCATTAAACATCTGTATCTTTTTCTGTTTCTGACCAAAACTTTCTACCACCACCATACAAACACACACCATCAAACCACCTCACACTCTCTCTTTTTGTTTACAGCCGAAACCAACATAGAACCACCATGATCACCTCCGAGAACTAACACCAAGATCACCAGGGAACTGCAGTGGTGATACGCTACAGGTTTCCGGTTCTATTCAAGGCCTGCAACAGTAAATATGGTGAGTATCGATACTAGCTGTTGTTTTCCTTTTGTTTCCTCTTCGTCAAAACCAATACTAAATTGTCAGCTAGCTGCTACAGCTTGTTTTTGTTGCAACCGAATCCATGAACACCCCTTGGATCTACTACGGTTGTGCATATCTCTTCTGTTTCAACACAACCATCGAACCTATTATATATAACTGCAACCATTTGTTTCCTTTCCTATTCTTGTTCAACCCACAAACATAACCACTTTTGAATACCAATTTAATTAACTAATACTGTTAATTGATTGTCATTATCACTTGGCATGCAACTTGAATCATAAAAGAAGACAGCGAATATTATTTTTATTGTTGATGATTATGGGGTGGGACAACACACATTGAAGACTTTTGTTATCTTACACCCACCATTTAATAAATTAATACCGAAACTGTTTCAGTCTCGATCAAACGTCACCAATCACTACTGTTTCTGCAACTTTTGAGCCTCCTGCTATAGAGACCCGAACTTTTCCATGATTATATATATTAAATGAAAACTATTTTTTTTTGCATGATTAAATGTTTCCAACATGTTAAGCAATCAAACTTGTTAAGACTTGATTAATTGAAACGGATTTTGTGTTAACATTTGACCACCCAGTTTGTCTGATGATTCACGAACGTTATAACTTATATATGACATGATATTCTATATATGAACATATATATATGTTTAACATGATGAAATGATAAGTAAGTATCTTATTATGTATATTAACAATGAGCCTTATACATAAAACAAGACTACTAACCTAAGAAATTCAAAACGATATCTATACGTAACGATTATCGTTGTAATAATGTCTTAATATTTATATATCATATTAAGATATATTAGTACATCATGTTATCTTAATAATGTAATAAATTAACATCTGATTAGATATAATAACAATTTGATTAATTACATTTAATGAAATCGTTAACTTATAGGTTCCGAAACAACATGTACATGTAACGACTAACGATGACTTAACGACTTAGTTAAAATGTATATACATGTAATGTATTAAGATGTATTGTTAAACTTTTGAAAGACTTCATGACACATATCAAAGTACTTCTACTTAACAAAAATGCTTACAATTACATTCTCATTCATTTTCATCAATAATTCTACTCGTATGCACCCGTATTCGTACTCGTACAATACACAGCTCCTAGATGTACATACTATTGGTATATACACTCCAATGATCAGCTCTTAGAATCCTTTAATGAGTCATCAAATATGTGGGAACTATTCTTTGTAATCTAGTATGAATTATTTAGCAAGATTGCAAAAATATTATTAATCATTCATGACTTATTTACAAGAAAACAAACTTACATATCCTTTATATATAATCCATATATCACGACCTAAAACACATACAAACACCTTCATTCTTCAATTTTCTTCATCTAATTGAACTCTCTCAAGTTCTATCTTCAAGTTCTAAGTGTTCTTCATAAATTCTATAAGTTCTAGTTTCATAAAATCAAGAATACTTTCAAGTTTGCAAGTATACTTCCAAGCTTTCTAATCCATTTAAAGTAATCATCTAAGATCAAGAAACCTTTGTTACTTACAGTAGGTTATCATTCTAATTCAAGGTAATACTCATATTCAAACTTTGATTCAATTTCTATAACTATAACTATCTTAATTCGAGTAGAAAATCTTACTTGAACTTGTTTTTGTGTCATGATTCTACTTTAAGAACTTCCAAGCCATCCAAGATCCTTTGAAGCTCTAGATCATTTTTTGTTATTTCCAGTAGGTTTACCTACTATACTTGAGGTAGTAATGGTGTTCATAACATCATTCGATTCATATATATAAAACTATCTTATTCGAAGATTATAACTTGTAATCACTAGAACATAGTTTAGTTAATTCTAAACTTGTTCCAAACAAAGTTAATTCTTATAACTTAACTTTTAAAATCAACTAAACACATGTTCTATATCTATATGATATCCTAACTTAATGATTTAAAACCTGGAAACACGAAGAACACCGTAAAACTGGACATACGCCGTCGTAGTGAAACCGGGGGCTATTTTGGGTTAGATAATTAAAAACTATGATAAACTTTGATTTAAAAGTTGTCCTTCTGGGAAAATGATTTTTCTTATGAACATGAAACTATATCCAAAAATCATGATTAAACTCAAAGTAGAAGTATGTTTTTCAAAATAGTCATCAAGACGTCGTTCTTTCGACTGAAATGACTACCTCTTATAAAAATGACTTGTAACATGTATTTCCGACTATAAACTTATACTTTTTCTGTTTAGTTTCATAAATTTCAGTTCATTATGAAACCATAGCAACTTGAATCACTCAAAACGGATTTAAAACGAAGAAGTTATGGGTAGAACAAGATTGGATAATTTTGCTTGTTGTAGCTATGTGAAATTTGTAACAAATCTATACAAATCATAACTTAACTAACTTATATTGTATTATACATGTATTCTAAGATATATTATGTAATGTTGGGATACCATAGACACGTATACAATGTTTTGACATATCATATCGACCCATCTATATATATTATTTGGGAACAACCATAGACACTCTATATGCAGTAATGCTCGAGTTAGCTATACAGGGTTGAGGTTGATTCTAAAATAGTATATATATACTTTGAGTTGTGAAATAGCCTGAGACTTGTATACACTGGGTCGTGGATTGATTCGAGATAATATATATTGATTTATTTCTGTACATCTAACTGTGGACAACTAGTTGTAGATTACTAACGTTGGACTGCTAACTTAACAAACTTAAATCGTTAAAACGTAATAAAAAATGTTGTGAATATATTTCGATCATACCTTGATATATATGTATACATTTGTTATAGGTTCGTGAATCAACCCGTGGCCAAGTCTTACTTCCCGACGAAGTAAAAATCTGTGAAAGTGAGTTATAGTCCCACTTTTAAAATTTATTATTTTTGGGATGAGAATACATGCAGTTTTATAAATGTTTTACGAAATAGACACAAGTGATCAAAAAAATTACATTCTATGTTGAATTATCGAACCGAATATGTCCCTTTTTAGCTTGGTAGCCTAAGAATTGGTGTTTATTATAATTGTCACCAATTGACGCGAATCCTAAAGATAGATCTATTTGGCCCAACAAGCCTCATCCGAGTTACGGATGCTTTAGTACTTCGATTTATCATGTCCGATGAGAGTCCCGGAATGATGGGGATATTCTATATGCATCCTGTTAAGGTCGGTTACCAGGTGTTCATCATATGAATGATTTTTATGCAGTTTGCATGTTATTGAGAAATGGAAATTGAAAATCTTGTGGTCTATTATTAAGAATTGATAAATATATAGGTTAAACCTATAACTCACCAACATTTTTATTGACGTTTAAAGCATGTTTATTCTCAGGTGATTATTAAGAGCTTCCGCTGTTGCATACTAAATAAAGACAAGATTGGAGTCTGCATGCTTGTATAATATTGTTTAAAAACTGCATTCGAAGACTTATATTGTTGTGTAATATTATTGTAAACCATTATGTAATGGTCATGTGAAAACACTATATTTTAGATTATCATTGTTTGATAAATGTCATAATATTTTAAACCTTTATCGATAAAATAAAGGTTATGGTTTGTTTTAAAAATCGAATGCAGTCTTTGAAAAACGTCTCATATAGAGGTCAATACCTCGCAAGGAAATCAATTAATATGAAACGTTTATAATCGATATGAACGGGACATTTCACCTACTACGCTGCTATTCCTGTTTGTTTTCTGTTTTAAAACATGCCACCAAAGTCCCTGCTATTCATTTAGTATTTATATGAAGTGGGCCGAGACTTATTTTCTGTTTGGGCCGTGATTTCCATTCCATGTTGGGCCGATGAGTTAGGATGTTGGATCGAGATTAAACTTGGGCTTGTGAAGAAAATTGGGCCACGTTATAACAAGCCTATCATTATATTTTTTTTTGGGTTCCTGTCAACGTTAATACACAAACGCATACACTTATTTAAGTGATGATGGACATGATAGTGATGATTATGATGATGTTAATGTATGATGATGATGGTATTATGTATGACGATGATAAGGTTATGTTAATTATGATAACATGATGATAAAGATTAAATAATAATAATACATGAGGAGTTACCTCGATGGCGATAATGATGATGATGGGATGATGTGAACGATGGTGATTTTATGTTATATATGTTTATGATGATGAGTTGATATAGTTTAAGTAATGATGATGATGTTAGTTCATGATGATGATGATATATGAATAATGATAATGGCGAAGTTATGATTATGATTATAATTATGATCATGATGATAACCCTGTTTGTTTTCTGTTCGATTTCACCACGATCACACTCGATCGTTCGATCTCTCGTTCTCTCGAAGGGTATAAACTATAATTCAATCTTTTTATTTTTGATATTGGTAATTTTGATTTATATATATTATATAGTTATGATTATGATAAACATATAATAATTATTATTAAATTAATTATTATTATTACTATTATGATTAATATTATTAAAATTGACATTTATTATTAAAATTATCATTTAGTTATTATTATTACTAATAGTACTATTATTATTATTATTATTATTATTATTATTATTATTATTATTATTATTATTATTATTATTATTATTATTATCATCATTATTATTATCATTATTATTAAATTATATTATTATTATTATTATTATTATTATTATTATTATTATTATTACAAACTATTATTATTGTTAACATCATTGATATTATTGCTGTTATCATTATTGTTAAAAAATATCAATTTTATAAATATCATTTAGTAAAAGTATTATTATTATCATCATCATTATTATTATTATTATTATTATTATTATTATTATTATTATTATTATTATTATTATTATTATTATTATTATTATTATTATTATTATTATTATTATTATTATTATTATTATTATCCTTAACTTAGTATTATTACAAGTATTAATTTTTACAAACAGAAAATATTTATATAAAAATATATTTATGTATACTAATATTACATAGTATTGTGTTTTAACTAATATAATATTATTTATATTGATATAACGTTAATTAAATTATATATCAAATAGCATTACAATATATTATAAGTATTAATAAAATTATATATAAATATTAATCTTAACACATAACTAAATATACATAAATTTGTTTGATTACAATTATATATATATATATATATATATATATATATATATATATATATATATATATATATATATATATATATATATATATATATATATATATATATATATATATATATATATATATATAAATGATACAGGTTCGTGGAATCGAGGCCAACCATGTATTGTTCAGTTCAGTCGTATGAATATTTTTACTACAAAATATCGTATCGTGAGTTCATTTGATTCCCTTTTACTCTTTACATTTTTGGGACTGAGAATACATGCGCTGTTTTTATAACTGTTTTATTAAATGCCTTTGAAATCTATATTTTTGGACTGAGAATACATGAGATGCTTTTATAAATTTTTGACGAGATAGACATAAGCAAAACATTCCTCGAATGAATTATTATACAGACAGAAGTTCTGTTGATTATTATTGAATTAGTTGGACGTTATAATTGCCACTAATTGATGTGAATATTTCCCCTGATTATTATAGCTTCGTAACCTAAGAATTAGGAAACGGGTATGGCCCCTAATTCACTTTAATCCTAAAGGTAGCTACCGGGTTTAACACCCCCACCCAGAATGTTCACTAGACGGAAGAGCTAGTGGACGTGGTGTTTAGTACTTCGAGGTTTATATATTTATTACAGACTGAAAGTTCTGTTTATTTTGGGGATATTTATGATGCGCATTAAATGTTAAGGTCGGTTACCAAGCAAAGAAAGTAAAGTGAATGTTATATATCGAGAGAATGATTTTATACACATGTTATGTATATGTTATTTTGTACACGAGATATGTGTACAGTTACTAAGCTTTATGAAAAATGGTTTCGTACACGAGAAAGGTGTACTGTATTTAAAAGATATCGCATGTACATTACAGGTGGGTATAGGATTCGGGCCCATTTGTACCATACACATTTAAATCTTGTGGTCTATCAAAATGATGAATTTTATTATTTTATGATAAACTTATGAACTCACCAATCTTTTGGTTGACACTTAAAGCATGTTTATTCTCAGGTATTAAAGAAATCTTCCGCTGTGCATTTGCTCATTTTAGAGATATTACGTGGATTCGTTCATGGCATACTTAGGACAGTACCTCGCAATGAGACCAAATGTTGAAGACTTCCTCCAGGTGGATTAGGACGGGCCTTCACAGGTGAGTAAACTTAAGTTCTATTAGGTTACACTAAGATGGAAGATAACAAAACTCACGTATCTTGTTTGAGATTATGACTTCAAGTATGCATCTATTAAAGGATCATTATTTAGGAGATTAAAGCTAGTTAATATTGTAAGTTACATGAGTTTCTAATAAGTTAAAGTGTACTTCAAAGGTCTCCATTTATGAGCAAGTAATGTATTAAATTAAGCATATGATTACAAGAACTCAAGGTTAATAGTTGTAGACTTTAAAGTAGTCTTATTAAAATTATGAGACTTAGAGCACTCGGTATCCATAGCAAAATCGACCGTCCCCCAAAAATCGACGCCGGGATCGACGGTCGGTCGACACCGGCACGGCGTCGATCCCGCCGTCGATTTCCAACCACAAAAACTCGATGGTGGAAAAAATGAGCCGTTGGAGTTTTTTTTAAAATTTCTAGCCGTTTGCAACGGCTATTTCCTTTTTTTTTTTTCATTTTTTCATTTTTGTTTTTTATTTCTTTCTTTTTCTATATATATACACCTTCACTACAAACTTTAAACATCAATTCACAAATCATCTTCACAACATTTCTTTCACAAACATGAATTTCAATTCTTCCGACCCAAATTCACCCAACTAAGTTTACGACGAATCAAACCCGATGGGTCTCAATTTTAATTGGCACGAATTTAACGTAGCTCATCCCGAACCCGTCGACATACAAACCCGAATACCACAAACTCAAATGTCACCCGAAGGTTATGCTAGTTGGATGGAATGGCAAAAGGAAAAAAGTTTGCAAGTTGAAGTGGAAATGAGGATGCTAGCAATTGATATGACCGAGGAAGACAAGAAGATCATCGAGAAGCAGAAGGCGTTGATCAGACGCAGCGCGTTGAAGAGGTTCGAGGAGGTTCAAGAGTTGTCTACGGACACGGACGAGGAGTAGTTTGTTCGTATGTGTGTTTATTTGAATAAGCGTACTCGTAGTGTTTTTTTAAATTTTATTTTAGGAATGTACGTTTTTTTATTAATGAATTATGTTTGTTTGATGTTTATTATTATTTGAGTATTTTTAAAAATTAAATACAATATTTAAAAACCAATTTAAAAATTAAATAAAAAAATGGACACTGAAATGGACACTGTGGACACCTCCACCTTACACACTGTCAGTCAATTTCAGTGTCAAAAATGGACACTGAAATTGACACTGAAAAATCGACACGGACACCTCGTGCTCTTACAAATTAAGTAATCATGTGACAAACTAATCAATTTATACCTTATGTTAACATTATTATTAAACAAACTTACGATATAATTAATAGTTTTATTAAATGTAAGATATAGAGTAACTTTTTACTTATAGTGTTTACCTTTTCAAAACATATATTTTTAAATATTATCAAATCTATAGTGTTGGTTTTATAGTGTTGGTTTTATGGGGTATTAGGCAATGGGCTGTGAGTTTTCTAAGTTCTGCTCATGTTGTTGTGTTACTGAACATAATGGAGTGATTATGGAAACCCATGAAGTCGGTACGTAAAACCTCTTATTTTATTACTTTTTGTTGCCATGGTACAAATTAATATTAACTTTGATGCGTTGCAAAAACTGAAGAAACATGCGAGGCATGTGATCCGCAGGAACTACAAAAGTATTGAAGCGCTGATAGTGTCTTGGCATTACTTTGGAGCAAGGCTAATTTTGAAAAGAAATGGGAGGTGTTCGTTCAGGTAAAAAAATATAATTTGTTTCCACACTTTCGCTTGATATTTGAATAATCTCATATTATGGTTTGTATGGGAGTAATTACATATTAGAGTTCATATTTGAGTAATCCCATTATTAGTTTAGCAAATGATCCATTTGGCTTCTTAATTTGGTTGCAAGGTTCATATTTAAATATATCCCCTTTTTCAGCTTTAAAAAGGTTAAGAGTTCATGTTTCCTGAATTTAAAGTTCTTGATTTTTAACCTTCTTAATTTGGTTGCAAGGTTCATACATTTTTATAAGGTGTATGATTAAACGATTAATGCAACTTTTGCCCAATTCCATGGTGAAATGATGAACTCTGATTAACTCTTAAAAACCATGTTGTACTAATAGAATAAGGCCATACTATTTTTTATTTTTTTTGAACGGCAATTTATATTAATAACCCAAAAAATTCAACAACATTCTCACAAGATGGAAACATAACGATACTGAGCTAGAATCATATGTTTACATCAATACTCACTACAAAGTCCGAATTACAAGAAACAAAAAATTATAAAATAAGAACTTGAGGATTATGTAGCCAATCTAGCCAATCGATATTTTTTGACTTGCATCTTTTTCCGATCCACTCGAAACTTTTAACTTGAATATCGCATAAGGCAACCGTAGGAGACCAACACAATTTCTTGAAGACCATTTGGTTCCTATTTTTCTAAATGAGATATACACTCGTCCATATTAATCCTTTCAAAATTTTCGCACCCATCTCCGAATATTGTGAATAAGATGATTCGTCCAATAAAGCGCCAAGATTTTGAGGGAGCGATCCCAAACCCCACCAATTGTAGATTTTTTCCCAAATGACCCGAACTTTATCACACGAAAATAAAGCATGATCCACCGATTCGATGACGTCGCCACATAAAGGGCAAAGGACGGAATGGAGATCAATACCCCGCTTGTCAAGTTGGGACAAAATGGGAATTCTCTCCCTCCTAACCCTCCATACGAAGACGCCAACTTTTTTGGAACCATTTTATTTCGAAGGGTGGAGCTACTGACCCATCTGGAGCTGCTGACCCATTTGGAGAATTTGAACACATGATAAGATTTGTAAGAGCATATGTTGAGTAGACACCTGAGCCACATAAATTCCAAGACCATCGATCTTCCAAGCCTTCTGCCACTTTTACATCTTTAACCATCCTTTCTAATTCAAGCAATTCACCCCTCGTCCTACCCGATATATCACGAACCCATTCCCAATTCATAACACACTTGCTGCCATCCCAAATAATTAGGTCCGCCACCTTTGCATTAACATTAGACTCTAGCCGTACCATTCGTTTGAACGTTTCTTTTACTAGATTGTCGTTTATCCAAACATCGTCCCAAAATTTCGTCATTTTACCATCGCCTAGTACCTTCGAAAATGAGTTGGTGAAGTCCACACAAGCTATCGATAATGTGACCTACTTTTACAATATGTCTCCACGTAGAATTAGCATAAGAAAAAGAAGAAACCCCACCCGGAATAATTGACCCCGAATCCACGAAAATACTTTTAATAACACTAACCAACAAGGAAGTGGTTTCGGTTAAAAACCTCCACCACCTCTTGCCAGTTAGTGCTAACTTTTTAAAATTAAGAGAACCAAGATTAAGACCACCATCCGCCCAAGGACGAATGATGTCTTCCGATTTAACCCACGAGATTTTTGACTCGTCACCCGCCCCTCCCCAAAAAAATTTTCTTCTCACACTCTCTAATTTTTAAGCATGCAAGGCGGGGCACGGAAGAGCGAAAAATAGTACAAGGGCAAACTATTTAGAACCGAGGAAACAAGTATCAAACGTCTACCAACGGACATCGAACGCGCTTTCCAATCCGACAATCTTTTCTCAAATTTATCTATTACCGGCGCCATATAAACTCATGTATTCTCATAAGAGCTCATAACAATCCTCATAAATGACATGGCCATGTGGATAGATAATCCTTTGACTAAGCTTCATGAGGTATGTTTAATTGAGTATCTTGGGTCATTTTGTTGATCAATTCCTTTTAAATTACCTTATAAGGCTTACTGTTACTGTATAACTAATGTATCGAAATCACGAATACAATTACATGTTTTAATTACCGGGAACATTTATTCAAATGTATCAATTGGCGGGCTTCATCAAGCAACTCGGATGATCAATACAAAGATGCTAACATTGTTGTGATTATCACGGGTAATTGGTGGACTCGTGATAAGACTGCCAAAGGGTATCATAAATCTTAATTTCTTATTTGACAAAATTACTTTTTTTTCATTCTTTGATGACATTGTTGATTATTATATAGCAACAATGGAAATTTTGCAGGCAAGATTTTAAGGTAACCATGTTTATAGTGAGCTTAACGTTTTAGAGGTGTTTTGTAAAGCAATGACAACATGGGAAAGATGGGTTGATTCCAATATAAATTCGAGCAAAACTATGATCTTTTTCCATGGTTACTTTACTTCTCATTTCATGTAAAAATTGAATTAAACATAAGGTGGCTAAATGGCCAGGTTGGTGACGGTTCGGGTCATAACAGGGAGTTTTTTTTTTTTTTTTTTTTTTTTGTCGTGACATGTCCTAATACTACTTTTTGTTCAATGCTTTTGGAATATGTGGAAATTTGATGTTATTGAATACGATTACAAAATCAATAATTTTAGAAGGTTAAAACAGGTAGTTAAAAATTAAAGCGAATTAGGATGTTTTTTATCTGGTAAGTTTGTACTATACCTCGCTCTTCTGGACTGGACATTATGGAGAAGTTAACGACTGTTGTCTATTGATATTACATATGTACTGGACCTCGCTTTTCTGAACTGTTGTCTATTTTTGTTGGATTTAGTGTGACTGGTTTAAAATAAAACAAAACTTCAAGTCCAAGTCATCACTTTCGTAAGTAATGAGTTGATATTTCCACTTCTGACATGTAAAGAATCTCTTTGACTTGCCTACATTCATATGCTTGCTTCTTCATATGTAAAAGCGGTCGTTCTCAAAGTTTAGAGTAAAATATGGAGTGTTGTAATAATATTTTTAAAATTGCAGTAACAATCTGGAGTGTAGTGTTGCATATACGTTATTATCTAACGTGAACGCGTATAATTGTAGATGGAGTGATGTTTTAAGAATACGAGAAGTGATGAAAAGTAATGGGATTTTGAAAGAACCGGGACGTAGTGGGTCAATTTGAAATGTGGAGCATGTGACTACTATAAGAAATTGTAACCGTTTTCTCACATATAATTTCTTTTAGGTCGATGCTTACAATAGCACGCCTGCTAAAGTTGCAAATAATCTGGTGTATTTTGTGGTAATGTAAATAACATCGCTTGAAATGAACCTGGTCAAATGGGTTGAAAAGCAACCAGTGTATTACTGATGCATAAATATTCATGGTTTAAGTTGTTAGACTGCAACAACAAGAAGGGACAAATAGTCAAATTACCATTTAAGGTAATTTGACTATTGGGATCAGAAAGTTATACTCATCATTTCCCATTTGAGAAGACCAAGTAATAACCAAGATAACGGGTCAATATTGCCCACCTGCAGCTCTTTTTCCTTATTAGTAATGGGGTTTCCAAAAGTGTTACTGGATCCATCCCATATTAGGAAGTAACTGTTAGCTTTTGTGTGTATATATCTCTAACTTCTTTAACACTTAGAACCAATTCAATTTGTATCAAAACACATAATTATTCAATATTATCATCGGATTATCATTTTATCATATTATCATCAGATTATCTTTTTATCATGGTATCAGAGCTTAAGGTTGCAGATCCGAAATCAAAGCAACCAAGTATAAGCTTCAATCATTTACCGAAATTAACCTTCAATGTCAAAATTGACAGTAGCTTAAAAATGCCCGAACAGAGAATCAGCTTCTTTAACCAAGCTACCATGTCAAAAGACGGTAGCTCAATAGTCAACAGCAACCCAAACCCATTAAAACTCAATCAGAAAAGTTACCTGACCGTTTTATCTCAACCACCACCGGCCACTGTCAAAACAGAGTTCATCGTATGCCAAAAAGGTAAAAGCTTGATGACTTCTGAGATGGCGTCAACGGTGGCGACAGCCGGCAGCCACCATAAGGTTACTGGCAATGGCGTATCAAGAATCGATCAAAAAGGCATTTCATCATAGAAATCAACGAGAGGTATGTCAAACTTGAATCTCTCGTCTCAAATACATAGAACGATAAAAAGGGTGAGGGAAAGACCCTCAATCCCCTTTTTGAAAGCCAAATTACATCAATCGACCGGAGTAAAATGGATAAATTCCAATTCCTCGAAAACGGCCGCAAAGGAAGAGTTTAATAACTCTAACCTCGATTTAATGAAATCGAACTTATTTTTAAAAGAGATAAAGGAGAAAATCCCACTCTCTAATATTTTAGAACAAGTAAGCTGTGAATCAGCATGTGAATCGCCATATGTGACTGCTAGAAAAGATGAGATTTCAATAAACCCTAATTTGGGGAATGATAGCTCAAATAATTCTGTGGCCAAAATCGATTTTGTAAAGGGAAAAAAGGTTGGGGTTAATCTTGGGCTTAATGGGAATTATTTGGCCCAAAAACATGATATTAAACCAACCCAAAGTAAAAAAATCCAATTCACAAAGCCCTTTTATTAGTGAGTATAAACAAACTTATTATATGAAAGCCCAAAATCATATGATAAATAAAGATTTTAAACAAGCCCAAAACTCTATTTTTTTTTTGGAAAATAAACATTTAAATAATTCCCGTGTTATCGGAAAAGCTAATATTGTTTCAAATAACGCAAAAAATAATGAATGGATTTTTGACTGCGGTGCTACCCACACAATGACTTTTGAAAATCCGATTTTTATTCCGAATCAAAACCCCGTGTTAATAAAATTCAAACGGCTAATGGAGGGATTGTACAAGTTAAAGGGGGTGGAAGAATTGAGATTACTCCGACTATGAAATTGTCTAATTGTTTATATATTCCTACTTTATCTCATAAACTTTTATCTATTAGCCACGTTAAAAAGAACTAAATTGTTCCGTTCTTTTACACCCAACTTTTTGTATTCTTCAAGACATCAGAACGGGAGAAATTATTGGGCGTGGTACCGAACGGGGTGGGTTATACTATGTAGACGAAGTAACTCAACAATGTTCTGTGATGCTTGCACACGGAACACCTGATAGAGAGGCATGGTTATGGCATATGAGGTTGGGTCACCCATCAGCCGGATATTTACATGCTTTATTTCCTAGTCTGTCTAATGTTAAATTAAACTGTGAAACTTGTATTTTGGCTAAAAGCCATAGTAGTACTTTCATACCAAGTAGTACTAGAAAAGAAATAACTTTTGCTTTAATTCATTCTGATGTATGGGGTCCGGCTCCGGTTATTGGGGCAAAAAGTTTCCGATATTTTGTCTTATTTATTGATGATCATACCCGAATGACTTGAATTTATTTTTTAACCCATAAAGAAGTTTTTGAGAAATTTTCTCATTTTTATAAAATGATACAAACCCAATTTAATAAGAATAAACAAATATTAAGATCTGATAATGGGGTGAATTTGTAAACTCATCAATGAAACTTTTCTGCGAAAATAATGGGATTATTCATCAAACCTCGTGTGCTCATACTCCCAAGCAAAATGGCGTAGCCGAACGTAAAAATTGACTACTTTTAAAAATGACAAGAGCTTTATTAATTGAATCCAAGGCTCCGAAAAGTTTTTGGCCCGAAGCTCTTGCTTCCGCTACCTATCTTATCAACCGATTACCTACTAAAGTTTTGGGCAAAAAAACTCCTAAAGACACTCTCTCCCAATTTCATACCCTTCCGACCTCATTTACATTGAACCTCGAATATTTGAGTGTTCCGTCTTTGTCCACATCCCAAAAAGTGAGCGCACCATACTAGATCCGTGTGTGGAAAAGTGTGTGATGGTTGGTTATGAGATAAACCAAAAAGGATATCGGTGCTATAGTCCAAAGAAACATCATGTCTACACGACCATGAAATGTGACTTTCTCGAAACTGAATATTTTTATCATACCCAACTCTCGAATGAGGGGACAAAGAGGATAATGACACTCTAAGTTGGATACAATGGATACCTAGACCCGACAATACCCAAACATCAACACCAAACTCAAGTCCAGAGTCACCAAACCCAAGTCCCGAGTCACCAAACTCAAATCCCGATTCACCAAACCCAAGTTCCAATTCACTGAACTCAAGTCCCGAGTCACCAAACCCAAGTCTCGATTCACCAAATAATATGCCACAAGATTCTGAACCCACCGAAACCTCCTCATACAATGAACATCCAGTTCAAGAGGAACAAAACAACACCACTTCCGATACCGCAAATGAAAATGAAACCACAGAAAGATATGTCTTACCTCAGAGAGTCAACAGAGGTATACCGCCAAAAAGATACTCTCCAGAACAACAAGCTAAAAGGTCAAGGTATTCTATGGCTAATATTGCACAAGGAAACATATCATCAAGTGAGGCTCAAAAATTCAATTCTGCTTTATACTCGGAAGAAATTCCAATTACTGTTGACCAAGCAATGAAATGTGAAAACTGGAAAAAAGGCTATAGATGAAGAAATAGAAGCACTAAAGAAAAATAACACATGGGAAAAATGTGTTATTCCTTAAGGAAAGAAACCCGTAGGTTGTCGATGGGTGTTCACAATAAAACGCAAACCGGACGGAACTATTGAAAGGTATAAAGCCCGTCTTGTTGCAAAAGGAAATACTCAAACCTATGGGACAGATTATTCTGAGACTTTTTCTTCGGTTGCAAAAATTGATACTATCAGAGTTCTCTTCTCTATCTCTGCAAATGAAGACTGGTCACTTCCCCAATTTGATGTGAAGAATGCTTTCCTTCATGGTGAATTAAAAGAAGAAGTTTATACGGATGCTCCACCAGGATTTGCGGGAAACTTCAATGATAGGGAAGTTTGTCGACTTAAAAAATCTTTATATGGGTTAAAACAATTCCCACGGTCTTGGTTTGGGAGATTTACTTTATTTATGAAAAAATATGGTTTTAAACAGAGTAATTCGGATCATACTCTCTTTTTTAAACGAAGAGGAAAATTAATTACATGCTTAATAATTTATGTTGCTGATATAATAATAACAGGAAATGATAAAGAGGAAATTTCTAACTTAAAAATGAACATATTTAAAGAATTTGAAATGAAAGTGAAACAACCCAACCCGTATTCCATACGATAATTTTTTTTTTATATAATACACATTTACGCGCCAATTAAATACGTAAACCATTCCACAAGTTCCATTTAAACGTACATCAATTTAAATGTTTACAAAAGGCACGAAGGCCATTAATTAAGTTTTATACAAGTTTGACCCCCCTACAATGATAGTTTATGATCCAAACGACACTCGAGCATGGTTTGGAGCTAAACTACCCAAAACGTTAGGCCAACTTCAAAAAGCTAACACCAAAAGCACCCCCTGTCAACATAAACGAGAGACAACTAATCCAACCATATGCCCTTACCCTTGTCCAAGCTGAAACCTATAAAATGATAAACAACGAGAGGGTAAGCAATGCTTAGTGAGTGCAACAATTATACATACATATATATAACCTATCCATTTGCAATCACAATACCAAATACCTCATACGAACTTGTAACTCAAATAGCATGTCAACATACCCGTAACACTAACAAGTCGTACATTATCACACCACTTCATTAGCATATACTCAACTCAATATATATATATATATATATATATATATATATATATATATATATATATATATATATAATATGCTAAACAAAACAACAATCTCAATATGGTTAACCAATATCGCTATGGTGCTACCGGCTCGTGGTTCACACCATACGCTTTTGAGTCATACTCGTTTATAGTGCTACCGGCTCGTGGTTCACACTCGATGCTACCGCCTCGTGGTTCACATCTTAGTTTATAGTGCTACCGACTCGTGGTTCACACTCGATGCTACCGGCTCGTGGTTCACATCCTAACCCACACATGTTATGGCACTACCGGCTCGGTGGTTCATACCATAACATTCACAAATAAATACGCTACATACACATACGTATAATTACTCCACTCACCTTGTCACAAGGATGATGATTTAGCACTTCCGAGCTTCAACGCAATGTACCTAAATCATTAAGTGCACATTCAATTTCACAACTAGTGGGATTAACAACGATACTCCCACTTGAGCATTTAATGACCCAATTTGCATTAAATGACTCAACTACACACAACCGCCCATAAATGGCCAAGACTCGACTTTAATCACTAAGGCTAGTGAATTAAAGTCTACTAACTTCAATTAACACAAAACTTAGGGTAATCCATACCCATTTCATCTAATTAGGTCAACTAGTACATTTTGACCCATTTTATATTACTTAGACTCACAATCAAGTCAAACTTACCCATTTACACTTCTTTCATTAATCTTAAAGTGCATTAGTGACTAACAACACCATTTGACACTTACAACCTCAAATCATAATGCCAAAACCCTAGATTGTGGCTATTAGGGTTTCATTACAACAACACAACCCAAATACACCCATTTTTCCCTCAAATGGGTCATACAAATCTCTAGAAACCAAAACCCTAGCCATTAACCAATTAAAACTTAAAACATAAGGTTAGAACTTACCAAGACTATCCTCTTGTAGCTAACAACAAGGAGAACAACTTTAACTCTTACTCCTAGGATTGATCCACAAATCTTCACCTCCAAATCTTAAGTTTATTCTAAGTGGGTTTTGTGTTTTGGGAGAGAAATTGGAAAGAAAAGAGAAAAGGAAATGAAATAAATGGAATAAGTGGCTGTGATTTAATGCTCCAATCTGATCTACAAGCAAAAAGACCAAATTACCCCTAAAACCCTTTTAAATTGAGTAGAAATCAGAGTCAGAACAGCAGAGATGCCGCGGCGCGGTTAATTTGTCGCGGCGCGACTTATCGAAGGAAAAACGACCCCTTTTAACCCAACTTCTGATCCAGATTTGCTTGATATGCCGCGGCGCGGACCCAATTGTCGCGGCGCGGCCTAAGGCTGTATCTGAACAGCTCGACCAACTTAAACAATTTTCGATTTTATTTAATTTGTACATTCCAAACCCGCTTCCTATATTCACCTAGCCTTCAACAATAGTCTCACAAGACTTAACGCTAACCAAACCCATGTTTAAACTTATACATGCACACATTATCAAGTATACATATATGTATACATATATATATATATATATATATATATATATATATATATATATATATATATATATATATATATATATATATATATATATATATATATACACATAAATTCATACATTTACGCATAAGCTAACGAGTTATAAATGTACAAATGATTAAGTAAGTACCTTTCGATACGTACGGGAAAACGGGATGTTACAACTCTCCCCCACTTGAATCGGAGCGCGTCCTCGCGATCCAAGCCGCATGACAAGAAGGAAGATAAACCAACACAAACTCTTCGGGCTCCCAAGTAAACTCGGAACCCTTACTACGATGCCGTTGAACTTTAAAAGTCCTAACCTCTTTATGCCTCAACCTTTTGACCTTCTCATCAAGTATGGCAATCGGTTCCTCGATATACTCTAACTTATTATTTAGCTCAATCTCGTCTAATGGGACCCAAGATGAATCATCCGCAAGACACTTACGGAGATGGGAGACATGAAATGTATTATGGATCCCCGCAAGCTCTTCGGGTAATTCCAAACGATACGCAACTTCACCAACACGAGCTAAAACCTTAAACGGCCCAATAAACCGAGGAGCTAACTTTCCCCATTTTTGAAATCGAATAATACCTTTTTCTTGGCGAAACTTTGAGCATCACCATGTCACCTTCTTGAAATTCGATCGTTCGTCTACGTTTATCGACATACGACTTTTGCCTATCTTGAGCCTTTTTCAAATGCTCTCGAATCATATCAATGTTGCTATTCGTCTCTAAAACCAAATCGGTACTCCCGATTTCCTTTTGTCCCACTTCACCCCAACAAATCGGGGTTCGACATCTACGCCCATAAAGCATCTAATATGGCGGCATCCCGATACTAGTATGATAACTATTATTGTACGAGAATTCCACCAAAGGCAAATGCTCATCCCAACTACCACCGAAATCAATAATGCACGCACGTAACATATCTTCCAAAGTTTGATTCGTACATTCGGTTTGACCGTCAGTTTGAGGATGATACATCGTGCTTAATTTTAATTGCGTACCCATATCTTCATGAAATTTCTCCCAAAACCGAGATGTAAAACGGGTATCTCGATCCGAAATAATAGATATAGGAACTCCGTGTCGAGAGATAACTTCCTTGATAAACAACTTAGCCAAGGTCTCCGACGATATTGCTTCTTTAATGGGAAGAAACAAAGCGCTTTTCATCAATCGATCTACTATAACCCAAATCGAATCAAATTGGGTTCTCGCCGTTTTAGGTAACTTTGTGATGAAATCCATGGTAATGTGCTCCCATTTCCATTTCGGGATTTCTAATGGTTGTAACTTACCATACGGCTTTTGGTGCTCGGCCTTAACTTGCAAACACGTGACGCATTGCTCAACATACTTCACAACATCATGTTTCATGCCCGGCCACCAATAATCTTTCCTTAAATCAAGATACATTTTCGTCGAGCCCGGGTGTTTGGAATACTTTGACTTATGTGCTTCATCAAGTAACACTTGTCGATAATCACCCATCTTAGGTACCCACACTCTTCCTTGAAAAAACAACAAACCACGCGAACCCATTGTAATGAATTCCGATTGACCCATAATTCGCTCCGCATGCTTGCTGTGAACGTAAGCCTCTATTTGAATCACACCAAGTTTTTCAAGAATATCGTTAGTAATAATCATACGTAACAATCCCAATCGTAATGCCGGGTGATGACTCTTTCGACTTAACGCATCAGCGACCACATTTGCCTTGCCCGGATGATAACGTATTTCACAATTATAATCTTTCACCACATCCATCCACCTGCGTTGACGATAATTCAACTCTCGTTGATTAAAGAGATGTTTCAAACTCTTATGATCAGAATAAATAGTACACTTGACACCATACAAGTAATGGCGCGAAATTTTCAACGCATGCACAACCGCCGCCAACTCAAGATCATGAGTCGGATATCTTGTGTTCCTTCAATTGTCGAGAGGCATAAGCGATGACTTTACCTCTTTGCATTAGAACACACCCGAGTCCATTTAACGAGGCATCACAATAAACCGTCATGTCTTCCACTCCTTCCGGCAACACTAACATCGGAGCTTGACACAACTTCTCTTTTAACAATTGAAAAGCAACTTCTTGCTCGTTCTCCCAATTAAATCTCGCGTTCTTCCTTGTCAACATCGTCAATGAAGAAGTGATCTTGGAAAAGTCTTGAATAAACCGACGATAATAACCGGCCAATCCGAGAAAACTTCGGACCTCTGTAGGCGTAGTCGGTTGTCTCCAACTCTTCACCGTCTCTATCTTCCCCGGATCCACTTGAATGCCGTCTTTGTTCACAATGTGGCCAAGGAATTGAACTTCCCTTAGCCAAAATTTACATTTGGAGAACTTAGCATACAACTTATCCCTTCGTAACGTCTTCAAAACTTCACGCAAATGGCGTTCATGTTCGTTCATACTTTTCGAGTAGACAAGTATGTCGTCAATGAACACAATTACCGACTTGTCCAACATAGGTTGGCACACTCAGTTCATAAGATCCATGAATGCCGCTGGTGCATTCGTAAGACCAAAAGGCATAACTACAAACTCAAAATGCCCATAACGCGTTCGAAAAGCCGTTTTCTCAATATCTTCCTCACGGACCCGCATTTGGTGATAGCCGGACCGTAGGTTAATCTTTGAGAAATACGTCACACCTTGGATTTGGTCAAATAATTCGTCAATCCTAGGCAATGGATAACGATTTTTGATCATCACTTTATTCAACTCCCGATAATCGATGCACATCCGCATGCTACCATCCTTCTTTTTCACGAATAAAACCGGAGCGCCCCATGGCGAAGCACTCGGTCGAATAAAACCCTTCTCAAGAAACTCTTGGGTTTGATTTAACAACTCTTGCATTTCCATTGGTGCTAAACGATAAGGAGTTTTAGCAATGGGAGTAGCTCCCGGAACCAATTCAATGCGAAATTCAACTTGTCTTTCTGCCGGAACACCCGGTAACTCGTCCGGAAAAACGTCTTCGAATTCTCTAACCACCGGAATTTCACAAATGGGTGGTGACTCATCGCGAGTATCAACAACATGGGCAAGAAAAGCCATGCCACCACTAACAAGAAAACGAGGTGCCCGTGCAAAAGAACATATCAGCACAAGTCTCCTCCGTTTATCACCGTGAATAATTATCTCTCCCCCACTAGGGGTCTTCACACGAATAAATTTCTTATGGCATGCAATATCGGCTCTATTTCTATCGAGCCAATCCATACCAACAACGATATCAAAGTCGCCCAAAGTCATCGGGATAAGATCAATTTTAAAGTTCTTGGCACCAAACACAACATCACAATTTTTACACACATCAACCACTAGCACCATCTTGCCATCCGCTATTTTGACTTCTACTGGACGACTTAACTTAGCTAACGGTCTATCAAGTTTAAGCACAAATTTTGGAGACACAAACGACAAATTTGCACCGCTATCAAATAAAATCCTTGCCGGATTAGAGTTAACCATAAAAGTACCTGAGACAACTTCGTTGGATTTTTTGGCTTTGTCATTGGTCATCAAGTAGTTACGAACCCTAGCCATGTCCACCGCCTTCTCTAACTTCTTAGCATGATCATTATTCAAATCGGGGCATTCCGGCCTCTTGTGCCCCTCTTTACCACAATTAAAGCAAGTGATTTTGGTCGACGCCTTGGTGCAATCACGGGCCATGTGCCCTGATGTGTGCGATCGAGACCTTTATTTATGAACGGATTTGAGTTGTTTCGTTACACGAATTGATTTATTGTATATGTGGTATTTTATAGATTTTAGGTTGATTTCACACATATATATAGGCAACTAGTCCTATCCGTGTAGTTTAGTTTGTTGGTAAATCCGATTCGTTCCACAGGGAGATGGAGCGTTTAATGGTTTTATTTTTAATAGTCTTTGATGTCAAACTTAATTAAAGTGGGGTTTTGGATTAGGCAATTTATAGTAACAGTAAAAGCAAATAACTTAACTAATTTACTAATTAAAATAAAATTATAATATGACAAGCATTATCTTAAAATGATACTAAATGAAATTATACTTAATTATGATGCATTAATTATGCTACTAAATGGTAATTAGTAAAATAGTAATTTTTAATAAAATTATATATTTAGATTTTTGTTTTAAGCAAAAATTATATAAACTTAATTAATTTAACTAAAATGCATTTTTAATAAAACTAATACAAATTAAAAGGAATTTAATTAATTTACTAATTATAAACTAATTACAATTTATAAACCTATAATGATTAATACTAATTTTAGGATTAAAACATGTATTTTTGTATTTTATACTTAATTAAAACTAATTATATAATAAATAACCTAATTATAATAATTAAATAACTAATAACCTAAATTATAAATAATTAATTAATCAAAACCCTAATTTTTACCCTAGCTGGTACTGTAGCCGCGTCAAGCCTTACACGATTCGTGTGAGGTTACACGATTCGTGTAAGTGTAAAAATGTGTGACACATAACTGTTACGAGAATTAAATGTTTTTATGTATTTTTATATATTTTAAACTTATAATTCGTGAATAAATACAACAATACTTTTTATAAGAAGTATAAATAAGATAAATGGGAGTGTTTACTTAATTGTGTCACCCCTAGGTCCATGGATTGTCTTAAGTTTTACGCCCTATTAAAATGTTCTAGTATCAAACTTTACATTTTTCTCTCGAATAAATATAAAGTTACAACTTAACTAAATAAAATCTAATTTTCATCGGATTCTTTTTAGAAAGCTACTAATCCCTAAGTATTTAAATTGAGACCTAGCCTAGTTTTGACTTTCGCCATTACCCAAATTATAACGGTTTCCCTTTTTATAATTTCACTTTCATATAATTTATTGATATCACCCAAACCACCTAAGTTTATTTCTAAATTGGTGTCAATAACTTATCCATAAATTCGTCTAGATCATTTTTAATGTTGAAGCTTAATTTAGGTAAATAAAAACAACTTTCGTTATTTAAATTTACTAAATTAAGTGGCAAGGGTTAAATACCTAATTACATAAAAATGGTTCTTTTAACTAGGCTCAATATTAAAAATACTAAAGTTACATTTTAACTTTACTAATGGTAACAATCCATTTCACTAGGGGCTCTACATTTAAGCAAACACTAGGGAAATTTAGCTATCCATTACACTAGGGGAGACATAAAAATATAGATATGCAAGCATAATAATAACACTAATTTTAATAGAGTAAACTTACTAAAATACCTTCACTTGCATTAACTTCAAATGGTAGAAAAATTACAATAATAACACCCCTTTCATGCGTATAATAACACCCTTTATCACGAACAATACCCCCTTAATAACTGAAACTATTTTTACAGCGTAATAAAATTAACAATAATTTTAACTATAGTAATTGAAATATAAATTTGTGTTGTAATATTCTCCCCCCTGTGTCTGTTGATAGTACTCCGTATTTATGCTTGAATAGAAGTAGTAGTTGAGCTTAATTTGGTCAAAAAGACTGTCCAATTGCTGAGTGTTTTGATGATTATTCGTCCATTACTTGCAGCACTAGCCAAAAGTAGTATAAAAAATAATAAAGCAGCCGCCAGCTTTTTGCACGTTCTGGAAACTGTTGAGGCCTAACATTACCCGAATCGGGTATATATACACGAATCGTGTATGACCAGAGATATTACACGATTCGTGTAATAGTACACGATTCGTGTAAGGCAAATTTCCAGTTTTCTTGATTTTTCTTCTTCATTTGTTCTTTGTTGATCTCGTGTTGACGTGTACTGTCTTGGCACTATACATTTGAACTCTTTTCTTCTTTCATCTTGTACTTTCATTCGGATAAACGTTTCTTGATATAAATCTGGTTAAAACGATCGTTTTATCGTCGAATCTTCAAATAACAAACTCTTGTCTACCTTTATCGTTTTTCTCGTGAAATGCGCATTGAATGTCTTCGTAGAAGATAAAAACTGATGAAATATAACTGATATTGCGTTGAATAATATGTATGTTTAGAGCAATATCAAAATACCCCACACTAGAACGTTGCTTGTCCTCAAGCAATTACATCTTTTAACAGAGTTAGAACATTATATATCTTTCTTATCGAACATTTAGATCACACAACACACACTACACGAAATGAAACACACGCTATATGAAATATATTACACAACACAGTATTTATTGGATCACACGCACACCACACGAAATGAAATTCTGACAACAGAAACAAACATGAAACTCGTGATTAGGGTTTAAAAATTTGGATCCTTAGGGAAAATTGGACCTTGTGAAAACGTTTTATGATTTTATAAAATGTCATGCTAGTTTTTACACTAGACACGTTTTCCGGTTTTAACCTCAAATTCCGGTTGAGGGTAACTGAAAACCGAAGTCTCAGTCGGCGATTAGCAAGCTATTCGCCCCCATGATTGTAGTATCATGGAACTTGAAGCCAAATGTCCAAAAATAGTTTTACACAAATATAATTCATAAAATAGCATAAGTTTTAGAAAAAAATTATATCGTGTCCAAATATCATCGGTGAACCATGAGTTTGTACACCTCAATTTGTTATGGCATATGTATGTTGACCGCGGTCAAACATAGATGCAGTTGATCTTTACGGAGATCATCCATCTGGGGATTAGATTCATTAGTCTTAAAAGCTAATTTGCATTGTGCCCCCCCATTGTACGGGACATATCCTTCTCATGGTTAGGATAAGTCTGACCACAAAAAACCCTGTTTGATGCTGAGGTTAGGTGGATTTCCAGCCGATTTTAGGGATGACTTTACAAGATTTTTCGTCAACCTACAGCTGTTCTGGACTACATCTTCTAACATAAGTTAGCAAGTGTGTCAATTCGGAAGACTTTACTTCCTTACGGGATGGACTTGATTCATCCTCTATTACTCGTGATAATGGAATATTCAGGTTTATACGTTCCTTAGCAATGATATCTGCAATAAACTTCAAAGAAACATGTGATAAATGGTTCTCAATATAAGGCTTTATAAATTCTTGTTATAAATGGTTTTCTTTTATAAGTTTTAAACAAATAAACTTATGTATTTTTAATGTATGGAGACAACAATTTCGGTTTTTACACCTGATCTTTAATTGCTCGTAGTTACCTTAAGAATTGATTAGATACATTTGTTTAAAAAAATTTCAAATTTTCATAAAAACCAATAACTTATAAGTTCTCGAGAATTTATATATTCCCACCCCACACTTAAGATTATGTAATGCCCTCATTACATAAAATCAGATAATAATGTATAAATTTGAGAGGACAATTAGTGTGAAGTTTTTGGAACTTCCTTTGTTAACCGATTTGGATTTTCAAATTGTTTTACCTATGATTGTATCCAAAAAATTTCGCATCACAATGCAAATCCGTGTTTGGTTTCGTTTCATCTCATTGCATTTCCGTTTGTACCTGTCAAAACCATGTTAAAAACACACAAAATATGGGGTTGTACTTCAAATGTACAAAACAATTTTACCCCACACTAATTTCTTGCAAAGATATATTAAAACATAACAAACATAAAAATGTAAAAATACACACCACACAATTATATGTTATTACAAACCAAACAAAAATAAAAATGTAAATGTTTAAAACAATATAACTAATCAAATGGGCTCCAATACGGGCCTCCTCGCTCACCCTCCTCCTGCTGCTGTCGTTGCCGCTGCTCGTTTAGGCGTTGTTCCTCGTAGAAGCGCCTGTATGCATCCTGACTTGCGGCAATGGCGGCGTTGTGATCATATGATGGAGGTAGCGGGTCATTGGGTGACTGCCATTGGGGGTATGATGGAAAGGCTGAGGGTGCGTATGATTGTGGGTTAGACGCGTATAAATGTGCCTGATGGTGCGCCCACTCTAATTGATTTTGTATTCCCCTCTGATCGTATTGGATGTTGGACAGCATACTATATTGATCTACTTGGGTTTGTCTAATATCTAACTGCGTATGCCTAATGTCCCCTAACTGCCGAGATAAAGCCGTATATTGGTCTTCTGATCTTACTCCCCAGTTTTG